>NC_052503.1:59608449-59888454 GCF_016617805.1 Bactrocera tryoni | reverse complement strand
TGATGACTTTGGAGAAAGCAAGTACCATTCCACTAATGTTTGACACATTTGGTATTATGATGGGCGGTGGTCTGTTTGCTAATTCAACGCTCACTTCTTCGTTACTAGCGGTGACATTGTTGTCATTGTTGTTGTCGTTTTCCTTATTACTAAGTATCTCAACCCGGTTTTCGTTGTTGTTGTCAGTATCGATATCCACTCTGGCTAGTTTTCGTGAAGATGAAAGAGGGGAGTTCGGGGCTGCTCTTCGTTTACTGTTCACTGTCTGCAATCCAGTGTCAATTGTCGACATGGTTAAGCTAATTGCACTGATTATGCAGTCAGTCAGTTTTTTTTCACCTTCTCTTCTGTTTTTTTTTTGCTCTTCAAACCGCAGTCTAAGTCAGTATGAAAAATTCACTATGCGCGCACTTGTTATTCGGCCCGCTGACAATACTGCACTCTAATTAAATCAAATTTATATTTCTTTGCAATAATATATTTTTAAGAAATTATTGAATTTTTGTAATTTTATATGAGCTTGAGAAAATTTATTTGCTTCCGTTTTCAACGCTTGTTGACAAAGGCATGGTCGGGGAGATGTTACGGCGTCTGTTTTTATGAATGAAGCGAGGTCGCTTGTGGAATTTGCTCCTGCGTTTAGGAATGCAATCGTTTTTGTGTAAAATTTACTTTAATTGATTAAATATTCAAATTGTCTATAAATATTACTAACGCATGCATTCATACAAAATTATACTCATATCATAATTATGTTTACATTTCAATATTGAATTGCTGAAGGCAAAACGCAAAAGCATACCTACATATGTAAATACATACATATGTATGAATATGCATACATTGCACATACAAGCGATTCCCTGATTGAAAGCAAAAACAGGAATAAAGGGAAGCTAGAGGAAATATCGGCGCAGAACACTATACTCCTGGAGCGGATTATTGACATATTGCAACCGAAAAAGATTGAATTAATGATATTTCCTAATAAAAACATGAATGATTTAGCATCTACAGAGTCCTTGCTTTTGAATAAGCCTGAGGCAGAAATACATTTGATAAGATGTTACTAAACAGTTTAAGTTTATTATAAGTGATTGCGGAGTCCCTGCTCTTAAAAGTGAATTGGGATGGAGCCAAAAAAAAAGTTGCATTGAAGAATTATGCACTTTTCAATAAATTTCTTTACGGTAATACATAATTTAAATTCATGTCATCTATTTTTTTAACAAGTTTAATTTTTAGAGGCCTTATAAGATGATTACTTATAACCTGATTTTGAGGCAAAGATCAAATAGGCGTTTCTCAAATGTAAGGCTCAGTTCTACAGGAACAATGACTTGGAATAATCCTGGCGAAGGTCACAATCCATTGAATTACTATGCATGTGCGAATAAAGGAGCCGCAAAAAGGATAAGAAAAAAAATTTAAAAGGTCATAAAAAAAAAACTGACACATACGAACGCCAAACCCTTTGAGGGTTTTACTATACTGACCTAGTACCATCACCCTGACTTGGAATTTCTCACCCCCCAGACAATAAGCCCAAAAATGTTCCACAGTGTAATAAAAAAAAATAATAGATTTGTTTTTGTTAAAATAATTGCAGGTTGAAAATATTTATTTATTTATTTATTTATAATAATTCATATAACAAAAAGAGTTTTATTATATAAATACATAAACGCAGCACTGGCTACGAGGCCTTCAGCTGTCTTGTAATTATAACTAGGTGAAAAATTCTAATTGCTAAGGGTTAGTAAAGATGTAATTTGCTTAAATATATTTTAACAAATCGTTGGTTTTTAAAAATCTATATACAATCGTCACGTTTTTTTCTGAAGGTTCACTTAGTAGTTTTATGAGATCAATGTTGCCAGAGTTGTGGGCTGTTGGGTGAAGCATCGGACAGAGTGTGAGTAAGTGTTTGATAGTAGCGGTGTCCTCGCAAAGGGGGCAAATGGATGGGCTTTTACCCGATAGTAAGTGGGCGTGTGTTATGATAGTGTGTCCAATCCTTAATCGAGTATATGTCTTCATTGCGCTAGTTGGAACTGCTGACGAGTAGATTATACGATTTCTGGCTGGGTTTATGACCGCGTAGTGATTGAGTAGAGTTGAAAATAATATAGGATTCATCATAGAGATCTCCTATAGTAGTAATCAAAGAGATCTCCTTTAGGAGTAATCATAGAGATCTCCTATAGCAGTAATCATAGAGATCTCCAATAGGAGGTTAAAAGGAGTACTCGCGTTCCAATGACATGCAATGTTAAAAGCGAGTATACAATTTTACTTGTATTTACACACGAGTATTAGGAGTAATAAGGAGTAAGGATATCTCCTAAAGGATTAATCCAGGAGGTCTCAAACGACCATCCTAAATACTACAAATCTAACAAATGTTCGCTGTCTCTGCTTTACTCTCATTATCTCTCTCTCTCTCCCGCACTTTATCTTTCTCTGTTGCTCTTCTCCTTCCGAGTTGCGTTAATCGTTCAACGATATTCCCCCTCCACTGAAGCGTTAAACGTTTAACGCAACCTTTTCCGTAGTCGTCTAAGAAGTTTCACTTCAATAATTTTAATTTTATTCCTCTTTAATTTTATTTTTTAATTTTTAAATAAATTAATATTTCAAATATAATTTATATTTATTTCGACTATTACAAAGTGAAGATGTGCCAAATGAACTTCGTTTCTTCAAAGAAAATTGATGACCTTCGTGAAATATGCATATTCGTTATCATTTTCATATATACACACATGGTCAAAAGATAAGTACATACGCCCGTGTAGCATTCAATGACTAATAAATTTTCTTTTATTCATGTTTAAAGAGAAATAATATCATATTTTATTTCATATATAACTTAAATAATAAAAATAAAGATATTTGTAATAATAGTTGAAATAGAAACTTAAATTTCTAGCAAATAATAAAAAGACTAAAATAATAAGTACATCAGGTATCTGTGAATGAAAAAATGTAATATTTTGAGTTTTCTGTCTTCTATTTGACTTTTATTTACTTCTTTCATCAGTATCTAGTATATCTGCCATTATTTTCAATTCCTTTTGAGATTCGTTTTGGCATACTGGAGATAAGTTTGCGGTACGTATCAATTGTGATCTCATACTAGGTTTTTTCAACAAAATTCTCTGATTTGATACTTATTTTGGAACGATTGCTTCCCAATCTGTTGCTTTAGCTCCCCCCAAAGGTTTTCAATTGGATTCAAGTCTGGAGATTGACATAGTCATATAAGAGAACTCACACCATTGTCCTGGAACCAATCTTTTACCAACGTCGAAGTATGATTAGGATCATTATCCTGCTGAAATTTGCATATTAGTGGCATACTTTCCTCAGTATATGGCAGCATCGTGTTTTCCAAGACATCTTTATATTGAAACCTATCCATGGCGCCTGAAATACGATGTACTGGTCCTACACCATACCACGAAAAGCAGCCCCAGACCATTATGTTGCCACCACCGTGTTTAACGATCTTTTTTGTAGATTGTGAATGCAATTCTTTGCCTTTGGGACGACGAACATTCCGTTAGGCATCATTTCCGAACAAATTAATTTTTGTTTCGTCGTTCCACAAGATATTGCGCCCACTTTTTCTGACCACTTGGGCTGGACCAATTTGCATAATTTTTCGCGAATTGTAATCTTATCTGTAATTTTCTTTTTGCAATAATCGTATTCTTCTGGCTATCCGGGTAGATAAATTAGCTCGATATAGTATTCGTCGAACCATTCGGGAAGATATTATGCTACCAATATCGGCTGATATTATCCTTGAAGATACCAATGGGTCCTTTTTACCAAGAGTGACGATATGGTTGTCCTATGTCTTTTTTGGTCAACCGCGAGTTTCAACATTCTTTTTCATCCTTAGGGCATTCTGCACGAAATACAATGAACGGCTTTGGCCCTCTTTTATAAGGATTAAGACGACGTCCTTTTCCTCCTCCCTGTAATGCTTTTTTCTACCCATATATAAATTTTTTTTAGTTTTTAAGGAGTCTTAAACATGGAGCTATAGAACCTAAGGAGCAAACCATTAAAATAAATCACTCGATTTGATGAAAATCTGAAAAAAATTAACAATGTACTTATTATTTTGACCACTTAGAAAACGAACATCAACAATCAATTGCCACGACCACTGCAAAGAGTGGATTCAGCATTTTCTTTTCACTATAAAAAGTACTACCATATCGAATTTAATAAAAATCAACCCATAGTTGTATTCGAGTACTTCACTAAATATTCAAAATTCAATCATGACTGCAGCCTAAAGGTATGTACTTATTATTTTGACCATATGTGTACCAATAGAATTTGTATGCCATATACATATACATATGTAGATTTGCTTTTGGATGTCTTTATATTTACTTTACTACACACTTTTACACTTCTCACTTCACAGTTTTACACTTTACACTTTATACTTCACTTTTTATTTTACGAGCACAGGGAGTTCTGTTCCAATCAAGATCACTTCTTGAACTGACCCTGCGAGGACATTGCGCTGAATTATATACGTACCCCTTTATTGCTCTACAAGTACCTAATGGTTTCTGAGTTTCTTCACTCTGTTCGCAGAATACGATCAGACCTCACTCAGTAACAGTTTCTATAGTCCTGTTACTATGCTTATTTGCGCATTTACATTCTATAGTACCGTAATACATGCCGCCAATGCGTCGCTACTTCAAACGACGCTGTGCCACATACAGTTACCTACAGAATATTAGCACTCCAACATACGCATTTACAGTGACATACAAAATACAAGCATAAGCGCTCCGTCATATATTATTTCTTTGGCACATTTGTCTGTATGTTTACGAAAACAAATGCAAGCCCTATACATATATTCATAATAACAAGTGTCGCACGCATCTTTCGCATGGCCGAAACTCACGCTATGTAAAAGAGTCAATGTGTCGAAACACTGACACAACGACAAAGCGTCACAACATTGTGTTGCTGGTAGAAAATCCGAGCTGTGCCAAAAGAAACTAACAAACAAACGCCGATTGTCACCGCTCCTTGCTGCTCGAACATCTTCGCCGACAAGCTAGCGTAAATATGTAAGCGTTAAACATTTAACGCAATCTTTTCCGAACTCGCATAAGAAGTATAACTTCAAAAAACCCCCAAAATTTATTAATTTTAAAACAAATAAACGTGTCGTAATTTAATTGAACTAGGTGTATGTAAACTTTATTGGTCCACTGTATATACTTAGTTGCCGCTGACTTATTCAAAAACCATAATTTGCATTTCAAGTTCAAAAATTCAACTATTTAAAATATGTGTTCCTCTGATTTATAATGAATTTTACACATACATATATTTTTAACTTTATATCCACTAACACATAACTAATTCAGCTGTCAAGGTCCACAGACCTTTAAAGCTAATTCACGCCCGGAACACATAGAGCGCGCCAGACTGCAAGCCAGGGATAATGGGATGCCCAACTTATTCCAGTGTGAGAGCGCCTCAAAATAAGCGTTTTTTATAACATTTTCCATTATGGCCAGATCGAACAAAATAAGAATTTTTGGGCATTTTAAATTAAAACACCCAACATTTATTACGATTGCAAATTATTATATATTGGACTTTTAATATATGACGTAACTACTTAAATCCTTTTTTATGATTTTATGGTATATTAAAACAACTGACTTTTGATCTTTCAATACTTAATAAGGTGAATTAAGCCTGTTAATTCTCAATTATCAAATGTTTTTAATCATTTGTAATTGAAAATTAATTCTATTATGCATCAAATTACAAAACGTTTCATGAAATATATTTAAGTTTCGCATTTTCTTTGATTTTCATTGTTTTAAATTTTTATTAGCGATCTTGAACAGCGGCAACAAATTCCTCCGTTCACATATATTTTTGGTATAATTTCAATTTGGCCGTCCCAGTCATTCCAATTGCAAAACGTCAAAACCTACCCAATCCAGTCAACTGTCAAAGTTCGGTACGTGAGCGGTTCTCACATTTCCAGTGACAGGAGAGTTGGGGATCTCTTTATCTCTGCTGCAAGCGATATCTATCAAATCTTAAAATTAATCTCGACCGAGTTAGCCAAAAATATTTTTACGTTCTCCGCGTCATGAACCTTCTCTATGATAAATGTTCTCTGACGTACGCTTATGTTCTAACGTTCATCGTTGTCGCGACTGTGCGCTGAACACATAGAGCGCGACAGACTGCAAACTACATGTGTCAAATATTAAAATACACACGTTCTTATGGACACTGTTATTTTGACAGCTGTACGACTACACGACTGCAGGCCGACAGTTGTCGTTCTCGCTAAGTTCAATATCCTCCTATATTTGCCAACGACAGTAGAGTTGACAGTAGAATGGAAGATAGAAAGAGGAGGTAGAGGGTGATGCCACTAATATGTAAAATGTAAAATTATTCACAGCTCTAACAAACTTGACGTTATTTTACAAATAAAAGCATAAAATAGCTCTATTATATCATTTGTAATAACAATTGATAATTTAAAACAGAAATATTTACCTATTTACTTATTTTTTGCATAAAAAATTTCATTTGAACAAAATATTAAAATTTCATTGAAGTGAAAGGTATTCGTATGGCCACAACGAAATTGTGTACATGCAAAATGGATAGCTTTGTTGTCTTGTGTACATGCCGGCCATTGTTATGTTGCTGCCTTCTTACGAATGTTCATGTAGTAAGATGCACAACGCCATTTTCAGTTCACTGTCGTGCTGCTGCAGTCTGTCGCTGCCATTGTGTTCACCACTTGTATGTTCCTGAAATGTTCCCTGCACAAATTTTTTTGTCATTATGAATGATTTATGAGATTATGCATTACATTTAGTTTTTTACGTTACTTAAAGACAATAAAATTAAGTTTTTTAAAGTCGAATTTTTTATAAAAGTACAAATATTTAAAAAAAAGTCTGGAAGCAAGAAAGTATTGGTTTGAACAGAGAATGTATAATATTTGCAAATTTTCTTTAGGCCCGTGCTCACTTACATCATACCGACGACTGATCTAAAATTAAGCCAAATACAAATGGAACTTGAATAGGAATGGGTTTTATGGACCGGCAACTTAGCAGAACACAAAATTATCTGGGGACTGTTTGCCGCAACAAGATGCTATGAAGTCGTCATACTATCTCTTGAATAAGTTTTTTTTACGAGTTTATTTAAGAGTTATGAATTCTATAACACATCAAAAATTAAGCTTGATTAATAACACACATTATACCTTGAAGGTGTCCATAAAACATATTCCAGCACACCAGTTATTATTTCCTAATTTTACGGTACTCTCATCGATTCCACCTAACCTAACATTTGTTAGCTGTCATTGGATAAGATTCTCCAACAATCGGCAGTCGTGCAAATTTTGATTTTAAGTTTGTAACGTGGCTTTCACCACCTTACAATAATTTACTTCAACACGGTACATCATTTACCCTCACCATACATCAACATAGAGCTTTCCACCATACTAGAACTATCCTGCACGTAGTAAACTTCACCTCACCGCATTGACCAAAGCTACGCACACAACTTACCTCACTACACTGACGAAAGCTGCGCTATGCTGCTATCAGGAATAATGGGATGCCCAACTTATTCCAGCGTGAGAGCGCCTCAAAATAAGCGTTTTTTATAACATTTTCCATTGTGGCCACATCGAACAAAATAAGAATTTTTGGGCATTTAAATTAAAACGCGCAACGTTTATTACGATTGCAAATTATTATATATTGGACTTTTAATATATGGCGAAACCACTTAAATACTTTTTTATGATTTTATGATATATTAAAACAACTGACTTTCGATCTTTCAATACTTAATAAGGTGAATTAAGCCTGTTAGTTGTCAATTAATGAATGTTTTTAATCATTTGTAATAGAAAATGATTTCTATTATGCATCAAATTACAAAACGTTTCTTGAAATATATTTAAATTTCGCATTTTCTTTGATTTTCATTGTTTTAAATTTTTAATAGCGATCTTGAACAGCGGCAACAAATTCCTCCGTTTACATATTTTTTTGGTAAGATTTCAATCTGGCCATCGCTCGTTTCCAATTGCTAAACGTCAAAACCTCCCAAATCCAGTCAACTGTCAAAGTTTAGGTGGTTTTGACGTTTAGCAATTGTTCTCTCACTTCCAGTGAGAGAGGAGTTGGGCATCCCATTATTCCTGGCTGCTATATAAGCAAGCACTTCACACCGAACGCGTGCCTTTTTCTCCAGCTCGCCAGCGAGGACGGTCGCCCAGCAATCGGCACCAATAGGCAGCGCGAAGCCAGAAGACCATCACCGCCGTATAAATCACCGTGCCGACTTCATCAAGCGCCAACGCCTGGCGCGCCAATCTCGCTCGCTTCCATCATCACCGCCGCATAAATCACCGTGCCGACTTCATCAAGCGTCAACGCCTGGCGCGCCAATCTCGCTCGCTTCCATCATCACCGCCGCATAAATCACCGTGCCGACTTCATCAAGCGTCAACGCCTGGCGCGCCAACTTCGCTCGCTTCCATCATCACCGCCGTATAAACCACCGTGCCAACTTCACCAAGCGTCAACGCCTGGCGCGCCAATTTCGCTCGCTCCCATCTGACTCGCGGTATAACTACACGCTGGTCTGACATAAGGGGGTGTGGATACATCGTTACGAGAGTAAACACTTTTCTTTGCTAAGGGTTCATGGGTCCCAAGGCTGACCCTGGAGCGGCTGAGCATACCTCAGCTATGGACGAAACCCCATTACAAGTTACTTGTTAAAATGTAGTCAGAAACCTCAATTAATAAAACGGGTGATACAGCGGTTTCATTTGGAACATCATCAATCATATTTTGGAAATAAAAGTTATCTTTTCATTTTAGAAATCTACTTTTTATAAAAAAGAATGGCAATGCAACGAATGAGAGCAGAATCAATCATGAAACATGCGTCACATGTCTACAATTGCGTTCCACTATTTGATTTTCATTCATATTCACCCTTATTCGTACTTGAGAAAAATATTTTAAAACTTCTCTAGAAATTAGTAGAGATTATAAAGTATAGAAAAAAATAGATTATTGATGAACTTTTAACCGCTATTTATTTTTCGGTATTTTTTTTCGTTTTTTTAAGTATGAAGTTCTTATAAAAATATTTCTTTTATACAATTAAATGTTTTTACGATCGAAGAATGTCCCTTTATCTATCTATTATTAACGTCTTTTGATGAGCTTGGTAAAAACTCCTCTAACTCGGAATCTTCAATTTCACATAAGTGAACCGAGAGGTCGCTATTTGATCCATTTTTCGAGTGAAGATTTCTAAACAGATACATTTCTTCCGATTTGTCTAAAAAAATACAAAGAAGATTCATAAAAAATTTGTCATATTTTTAATATTATAAATCAAATAAAAATAATTTCCTTTTACAATAAAAAGCAAATCCGTAAAAATTTTGTAAAATGCTGTTTTTTTTACTTACCACTTAACTTTCTTCTGGGTAGCATTTCGCTGGTGGCTTTCGAAAATACCTCAGTGCTTGAGCTTTCACCTTCAGTTTCACTGGGTACATTAAATGAAGGTAAATATGAATCTGGATGCCGTAAGTATGCATTACCTATTCAGAAAATATATAGGTATAAAGAAAGGATTACACAATTACGTACGTTAATATGTACATATTTTTATAAAAAGTGTCCGAAATAATAAAAAAATATTAATTTTCACTTACATGAGTTCATAGGATCATATGTTGAAGGCACTGTAAAATATGAATAGATCAATATTTAGAATAACATATATGTACATAAATAATTAATTACGGCCTTTAAAAAAATGCCTTTATTATGAAGGCACATACTTAATTGAAGTTGGTTGCTAAGATCTAATTGATTATTTTACCACTTTGAGAAGACAGTAAAAACAAACGAAACCGTTGTTAAAAATAAAAATATCGTAATAATATATTTTTAGATAGATGCTTTTATGAAAATTGAAATTCGCAGCGTAACTGATAAAAGGAATTTTTAAGGTAAATATGGTGCAAAGTTTTATAACGATATACAAGTATTCCTTGGTATTTTTTTGTATACTGGAAGGGAAAGAATCAGATGGAATTTAAAGTTCTCGTATTTTGGAAGTTGGCGTGGTTGTTAGCCGATTTGATTATTTTTGCAGTGCATGATAGGAATGGTTGCGTAACTTCACATACTACATTATGTTAAACTTGGTAGGGTAGATCCTGAGATATAGGATTTCAACTAAAAGTGTGCGGTGCCATGCCTATTAGCCAATTTTTACACTTCTATAACTCTCTTCCTCACCATCTTAGAAAATTCAGTGAGTTATCGCACTTTTAGTAGTTTTCAACACAACCGTTATACTACTGTGATCAAATTCAAAGGTGAATTTTGAATTTATACTTCGCTTGTTTTCCGAATCGGTAAAAGTTTTTTCTGTAAGTTGGTAGTTAGTCTATACTAAATTTCATGTCAAAATATTCATTGTGATAATAAAAGTGAATCTTCGATTTTTACTATGTCTGAATTTATTGAACAAAGAAGTGCGATAATGAACCATATCATACTGCATTGATTATTCGTGATCATTTCGCCACATTTTCAACTAATATCGTGCCGCAACCACGCATTCGCCTGATTTACCTTCGTGTAACTTCTCGCTATTCAGCAAATTCACTTGACCACTCCGAGAACACCGTTTGGACTCAATTGAAGATATAAAAGCTGAATCAAAGAAGGTTCTGACGGCCATCACGACAAGGATTTTTCCAGGGGCTATGATGACTGGAAAATTTGTTGGCATAAGTGTATTGCAGCGGGTGGGGATTACTTTGAAGGAGATGTAATGGATAAAATTCACCTTTCTTTCACTTTCTGGTACAGAAATCAATAAGCAAATAATATAACGGAATAATATTGTATTTTACACGAATTATGCAGGC
The DNA here is from genome assembly GCF_016617805.1 of Bactrocera tryoni. Lineage (NCBI taxonomy): Eukaryota > Metazoa > Arthropoda > Insecta > Diptera > Tephritidae > Bactrocera > Bactrocera tryoni. The sequence goes on along the minus strand of NC_052503.1, from coordinate 59,877,428 downwards.
CAATACTTCCCTCAGTCCCCATATACCTAATATTAAGATTTTCGAACTTCCGGATGACGTTGTAACACAATATCGGCCAATATGTAAGTTATCTCAATGAAAATGAAAGAGCTTGTTTTACACATAACAGGGTATCTCTGCGCGAAAAATAGATAAATTTGAGCGAAAACTTCCTAGCCCCTATACAACTAATATTATTAACCAGATCAGATTGAATTATGAATGTGACGCACCGTGTACATCCACACGCACACCATCATTTTTCTTACGAACTTCTGTACATTTCTCGTTTCTGCATGTGATAGTAGTATAGTAGTAATGCAATGCGATAAATCGACTTTTTGGAGATGTTCAATTCCATTTCAATAAATTTCAATGATAAGGCTGGAATTTCCGGTGATCACGGATTTTGATTGGACCACATGTTGATCGTCATTTATGTCTTCATGACCACTTTGAAAACGTTGAAATCACTCGTGCATTCTGCTACGGGATAGACAATCATCGCCATAAACTTGTTTCATCAACTGAAACGTTTCGGTAAAAGTTTTACCAAATTTAAAACAAAATTTAATGTTGGCTCTTTGTTCGCAACTCATTTTCGCACCGATAACACAAACATACTGACACTTAAAACGCAATAACTTCACTTCCAATCAATGAAATGACATGAAATTCTCACTACACAATGGATAAAGATAGCAGATTCTAACGAACCAGTCGACAAATATATGGCGCCACCAGGGGGCGCTAGATTCAAAAAGTCCTGTTTACTTTGGAACGAACCTTGTAAGTTAGGGGCACTACCATATTTAATCGATATTTCCCAATACCACTTACTATTAAAATGCCGCACACTAAACAAGAAATCATATAGAACAAAGTCAGCCGGATGTTTGCAAATATTTTTTAAATAGGGGATAGGACAAGTTTTCGTCCAACAAAAAGTTACAAAGTCGAAGTTCGAAAATCTTTATATTAGGTATATGGGGGCTAAGAGAAGTATTGGCCCGATTCAACCCATTTTTGACATTCAGACATACCGTTGTCAGAGAAGGATTATCCCTGAATTTCAATTATATATCTCACACATTGGCCGATATTTTCTATTAACATGTTGAGGACGGCGTGACCCACCGGTGGGTCACGCTGTTTTTGATTCAGAACTATTTTTTTTTTAATAAAATAGAACAAGTTCAAACAGCTATTCGAGAATGCTGTTTGCAACGTGCTCTACCGCTTCAATCATTTTGTTTTCTTACATTCTGTGCTTCAATTGCCGTTTGTTTTAAAAGCACGCGTCTTTGAAAGCTCGGATGGTAATTTTGTTGCTATACATATTCCGAAAATCATGTATTTCACAAGAACTAAAAGAAAGCTCGCTTCTCTCAACGCTCTAACTCTGCCATGCTACATCTGTCTTAGCTATTTACCGTTCTAGGAGTCGCCAGATGGAGCTGACTACTTAAAACTGCGCCGTCCTCAACGTGTTAAAAGTCAACTATAAGTATTTCGGTTTCTCTTTATTGGATTTGAAAAATTTTGGTCATAAGGTTACTTCATAGGAATTATTAGTGAAAAGTTGTATCCCGTTATATTAATTGCTTCATGATTTGTGTACTGGAAAGTGAAAGAATCAATAGAATTTAAAATTGTGCTATATGAAAAGTAGGTGTGGTTGTTGTTTGATTTCGTCCATTTTCGTACTATGACATAGATATATGAGAAGAATTAAAAACATAATTAATTTTGTCGAAATCGGTCGGTCGCGTCCCGAGATATAGGATTTTACCATAAAGTGGGCGATACTACGTCCATCGTCCAATTTTCACACCGGTTCCCATAAAGCCCTCTAATACTATTTCGGAGGAAAAATTGTATGTCTCTGGGGTATTTAGTTATTGATTTATTACACTTTTCAATAGTAACGGTACTATGCTATACTATGGGAAGTGATCGGGATTATCTTCCGATTTCATCAATTTTCTTATAACATTCGTACTGCGCGATTTAGGAGATATGTACATTAAACTTATTAGACGTCGATGACCACTTTTTTAAAAATTTTTGCCCATTGTGATGATATTTAGTGCTTAGTTATGGCATTTTATACATTTTCGGTTAATGGCAATTTGTAGGCATGGCAGTGCTTCGATTACACCCATCTAAGATCTCGTAGTTTTTTTTGCCAAGGAATGCGTGTACCAATTTACATCGATAAATCTAACTTTTTAGTAAAGTTACAGCTCGCACGGACGGACAGACAGATAGTCACGCGGATTTCAACTTTTCTCGTCATCCTGATCGTTTATATATACATATACATAACACTATATCTCTCTCTCTCTCTCTTAGTATTAGGTGATACGTACAACCGTTAGGTGAACAAAACTATGTATTATACTCTGTAGCAAGGTTGAAAGAGTATAAATTACGTGTCACGTTTTGTATCGGGTTAACCTAAACTACTGAGCCGAATTAAATAAAATTAGTACATTGTGCCCAGTTTGATCCAACTTAAAAGGTAGGATAGCTGGTATTTTCGATTAAAAAAAAAGTTTGCAATTGGAACTTTGATCCACGTATCTGGGGCTTGAATAGATTTGGTCCGAGGTGCACTATTCAGGCAAAGTCTTAACCCGATACATTCATTTGCATGCCGGCACGGGAAAGAATTGGATGGAACTTAAAATTAGGTTATATGGGAAGTAGACATGGTGTTACTCCGATTACATGGTTATATGGGAAGGTTAACACCCACTTGTATCCAATTTTACAGTGACAGTTGAAGTGCTTATGTGATTTGTCCTGAGTGAATTTGAATATTGTACTTTAAGTGGCTTGGGAGATATGTCCATTAAAACTCTTAGAAGTTGTGGCCACGCCCATTTAAAATAAAATTTAGGGGCAGCTGTGTCCTTTGCTAATGAGATCCGCTATGCCCAATTACAGTTTTATATCTTAATTTAGTGCTTAGTTATGGCACTTTATATTATATATTTTAGTTTAATGACGTTTGGTGAGCGTGGCAGTGCTTCGATTACACCCATCTACGAACTCGCTTTTTTTTACCAAGGAACACTTGTACCATGTTTCATTATCTTAACTTTTAGTTATCGCTTGCATTTATGGACGGACAGACAGACAGTCACTTGTATTTCAACCCGTCTTATGTTGTTGTTTTAACGGAAATCTAATCCCCGTTGGGATAGTAAATGTCATTTGTGTTGTCGTCGATGTCATCTAACGGTAGGCCCAAGAAACGTGCTGTTTCAACGGGGTCGGACCAAAGGGAGAAGGGTGTTAGATGGATGGGGTTTGTGGGGCATGCAAAGAGGTGGTCAGTATCATGCGGAGACTCGTTGCATGCAGAACATACGTCGGGTATGTCAGGGTCTATTCTGGATAAGTAAGAGTTTAACCTGCTACAGTATCCAGAACGAAGTTGCGCAAGGGTCACACGCGTTTCTCGCGGCAGCTGGAGCTCTTCGTCTGCGATGGGTGGTGGTTTAACTCCAAGAACGCCATTCACGGGAAGGGAGTCGGTGAAGGTGTTAATGGCTCCGCTGTGAATGGCGGTCAGTACCTGTCTGAAGTTAGTTGCGTCCGAAGTCCGGTCGGCGTACTGTACGACGTCGTCGACGTAATCCAGGAATGATTTGATGCTCCTAGGAGGCGGTTCCGCTCCAAGCAGATGACTGCAGGGGTGATTTCTGCGAAAGCATCCCAGCAGGAACTGCCTGGAGAGGAGTTCATTATGCTCCTTAACTGGGAGCATAAGCGTCTCACTGTGTAGGTGTTCAATGGGAGACATCAAAAGGCATCCTGTAGTGGTCCGGAGTGCAGTGTTCTGACAGGTCTGTAGTTTCCTCATCTGCGTACCACTGTATCCAGGCGACCATATGGGGGCTGCGTAGTTGAGGACCGGCAGGCCGATTGCCTTGTATGTTGCCAACAACGTTTCTTTGTCTTTTCCCCATGTGCTGCCGGCTAGCGACTTGAGGATTTTGTTGCGGCTCTGTACTTTGGCGATAATCGCGGTCGTATGAGGAGAGAAGGAGCATAGACTGTCGAATGTTACACCTAAAATATTAGGATTGTTGACAGTCGGAATTTTGACGCCGTCCACTGCAATGTTAAGCTCAAGTCTATACTCCTTCGTCCAGTTTGTGAATATGGTCGCTGTGGATTTGGTGGGGGAAAGTGTGAGATTTCGTGCAGTGAGGAAACGAGAAAGGTCGGAGAGGTAGCTGTTTACCTTCGAACACATGCCATCGATTCCATTGCCCGACGCCAATATCGTGCAGTCATCAGCGTACGAGGTTATGGAAACTCCTTCTGGTGGTTGTGGGAGTTTCGAGATGTCGAAGTTAAACAGTAGTGGGGAGAGGACACCACCCTGCGGAACCCCCTGTTTAATTCTTCTCAGTTTAGATGTTTTACCTCGAAATAGTACGGATGACTGGCGACCGCTCAGATAGTTCAAGGTCCACCTCTTTAGCCCTGGAGGGAGCGTAGTTGTTTCGATGTTTCGGCGATCTAACCCCGTTTGGATCGGTAAGTGTTAATTTGTGTTAACCCGTCTTATCATCCTGATCGTTCATATGCACATATACATATAACCCTATATCTAACTCGATTATTTTTAGATGATACAAACAACCGTTAGGTGATCAAAATTATTGTACTCTGTAGCAAAATGTTACAAGAGTACAAAAATATATTTCTAAACATAAGCATGTTTTCAAACTTTAAGAACCAAGAAAACAAAATAAAATTTGCAGTAAAATGCCAATGAAAAATTCATTATTTTTGCAATTAAATTAATCATTTTCAAAATTAAACTTCAAGTACAAATCTTTGGATTCTTATGTCGGAAATAACGTTTTCGTCTTCATTTATAAATATAAATATAATATTTTCATATATTAAGTCCACGTGTATAATAATATTTAATGTATTCGAAGGGTCGTAGAGAAAAAACCGGGACAGGAGGCTCTGATCTTTCAATTTATTATCTTATATCACTTATTTGAGAAAAATTAGTTTAATTTTACCATATGAATAGTATTAGCCAGTTTTGACCCTTGTTGTTACAAGAGTATAAAATATTAGGTCACACCTCGACTTAGGCATCCGTACTTGTTTACAGATAATTTTATAATCTACAATTCTCATCGAAAGGAATTTTTGGATATAGCTTCCCTTAGACAAACAATAATATATAATACTTATAATTGTCCTACATACCATACTACTAGTATTTGACGATTCTAAAATTGTGGTAATTGACAGAGGAGAATGAGGTTAAGAATAAAGTTTCTGAAACCCACTTTTTTCTTTACTTTTTATTATTCTCATGTAATTTTAGGTTACATAAATTTGTAATTACCTGGATTTGTAATGAAGTCTTCATTCTCAAAGTTAATTGGGGGGCTCAGTCTTGAAACATCATCATGATTTATAAGCGGCAGTTCGAAAGGTCGCATACAACTCTCTAACTCGGAGTCGATGCATTCGGATGTTAAGTCTTCATTTAAAGTCACAATATCTCGTGTAGGATCAACACCAATGCACGTATCTAATAATGTTAAAATTATTATAATAATTTGTTTATTAGTATCGATTTTTGTTTTCATAATTGTAAGTAGGTTTTCAAGACTTCAACTGGAACTTACTTTGCCCTGCATAGGTACGTCGTGGTTTAGACTCATTGCTATCATTACTATGGAAGCTCGACGAATCAGCAATTTCAGCACCAGGTACCTCAGTTATATCCGGCAATGGATTATGGCTCTTCCGCACCCAATCTGAACAATCCCAATGGTATTGCCCATGATTGGTCGTTGGATAATCCGAGTATGGTGAGTGGCAAACATTTGGCACTGTTACCTGCATAATTTTGCTACAACCGGTTTTTAAAGCTGTATAATCTAATTTTTCTAAAGAAACCAAAATGTTAAACATCATTTCAACAAATAGAAGTTTATATAATTTCAAAAGTTTGATCTATTTTGATGAGATCGAGTTTGAAAAAAAAAATCATTGATCTGGAATAATCTCGGACTGGTTTTTAATTCAAGAACGATAGGAAATTGATTTTAACAACTGTTTCGAGGATTGGAAAAAACGTTGGCACAAACGTATTGTGACCAAGGGAGATTACTTTAAGGGGGGCGACATAGATTTTAAAGAATAAATTAGGATTTTAAACATTATAAACAAATTTTTACTATTTACAATTTTTAGCTCATACAAGGTACATTCCAAAGTAAACAGGACTTAACAAAAAAACAGAACAAATGGTATTTTCGGCAAAATCAATTTATTTTATTCAAAATAGTCTCCTTCTTCAGTCCAGCTTTTTGCATGGTCCAAAAGCATGTCGAACGAGTGTTTTAGCTCGTTGGCCGGTATGGCCACCAGTATGCCGGTGACAGCCTTTTGAATAGCCTCTAGGTCTGCATAACGCTTTCCTTTCATAGGCAAACGCATTTTTCCGAAAAGGAAGAAGTCGCACGGTGCCATATCAGGTGAAAACGGGTCATAAGCGTCGATCGATGAGACGGCGCATTATCGTGCAACAAACGCCAACTTTCATCTTCGTGATATTCGGGCCGAACACGTCGAATACGGCGCACTAAACGCTTCAAAACTCCAAGGTAGAATACCGTATTAACGTTTTGCCCGGGTGGAACAAATTCCTTGTGGACAATATCCTTGGATTCATAAAAACAAATCAGCATTGTCTTCACTTTTGAAATCGTGAAATTCTCACTGGATCGATGAAGATAGCAGATTCTAACGCACCAGTCGACATATAGATGGCGCCACCAGGGGGCGCTAGATTCAAAAAGTCCTGTTTACTTTAGAACGCACCGTATGTTTTCGGAAAAAGCAATCTAAATGATCAAGAGATATTACGAAATAAAAAATGAAAATTTAAGAATGAAAAACAATCATAAATTCTTTAGAAATCTGCAATGTATGTTTGTATGTTTTTTTTTTTGTTAGATAGCATTATTACGAAAAATGCGAGAAGAACGCAATTCCAGTTCCTTCGTAATAATATTTTATTGCATACATACAATATTTACTTACCATTGTTAAGCTTATTTTCACTAAACGTCTTCAAATGCATTTGCTCGACCCAGTCTCGTTTCTGTATGGGATCAGAATCATTTAGATTCACATGTTCATTGTTTCGATTGATCTTCTGATATTCGAATGGTATATTTTCTAGTTCATCACCCGCTGATCCGTAACTGCGCAATATGTCCAAGTTATTTACGAAGGTTGTATGACCCGAGTACAAATTATCATTTGTCGGCGCCGTATAACTCATCGGTCGTTGGTTTATTTCCAAATTACTCATTTTAGCGATATTCTTGGCGTATTTCTCCTTACAAACTAGAGAATTCAAATTTTCACCTTTGTATGGATCTTTATTACTTGAATTTTGTACACTGGTATTGTTGCTCTTACGAAAAACTATACAACAAAAAGCAACAAGTACTACTAAAATAATGAACACAATGCCACCAACAATGCCAGCTAACTGTTCCATCGAGAGATTTCTCAACTTTGTTGATATCGAATTGGAATATAGCGGATCACCGCAGCTGGCGCCCGTCAGATAAGATGGACAAATACAACGGAAACTACCCGCTTCATTGATGCATGTTGCGCCATTGCCGCACGGATGATTATCACATTCGTTTACGTCGATCTCGCATGTGGGTCCCGTGTAGCCGCGACACATGCAATGTGGTGTGCCATCACCCTCCTCGCAGACACCGCCATTTTTGCACGGATTCGGTGAACAATATTTACCATACTCACAGCGACGACCCGATAAGTGCAATGGGCACGTGCAACTATAATTGCTGAACTCATGCACTTCACAGCGTCCGCCAAAGAGACAAGGAGCAGAAGCGCAAGGATCCATATCAATTTCACACGTTTGACCGGTGAAACGCGCATGGCAAGTACACTTGAATTTATTCTCACCCAAGTCAATGCAAATACCACCGTTAAGACATGGTTGTGCACCACAAATACCCAATTGTACGAGCACACTTGTCGGATCACAAGTGAACTCGACGTTTGTGAAACGCTTGAGCGCCACCACTGAACTGCCACCCGATATGTATAGCGGCAAAGGCTCCATTGCGATTTTAATGTCTGACATGCAGCCAATGAAACCCTTCTGTATATCCTCGAAGCCGATTATGGTGGGATGTGCTTTAACTTCGGCCCCGACGAATAAATCATTCGACTGTATGTTGAGTATGCCGTTAATACCCGGCGCGCTACCCTGCGAAACATGTTTGTTGTCCACTGTCAATTTGGCGCTATTCAATATGCGCTCAAGAGTGATTGTATGCCACTCGCCATCGGCGATGTAAATGCTTGAGACACATATTTTACCCTCACCCGAACCCAGCTCGTAACGGTATTGCACAGCGCCATTAAATATTTCTAGTATGTGATAATCAATTCGGCCGCTGGAAAATAGTAGAGTGCCCGTTTGCTGAACGGTGCGTATCTTCAGCGAGTAAACAAAGTCTTGCTCCAGTATAGTTTTTGCAACGGCCTTATTAATTTTATAATGCGCATAGCTCTTACCGCTGAACGAAACCGAAGTGAAACGTGAGCTGCAGTTACCGTGTTGACATTTCGTCAATGTCGATTTGCTCTCACAGGCATGTCCCGTAAAACCTTGTGGACATATACACTGGTAGCCAGTAGTTGTGTTAGCGGGCCAGCAGGTTTTCTCCAGCGGACATGGATCGGAAGAGCAAGCATTAATTGGCTCATTACAAATGCGACCTCCATAACCTTGCTTGCATTGGCACTCGTTGGCATGCTTGTATGTGGGCGAAGCGAAGCTGGCGACATCTGTCGAATAAGTATTCAATTGACGTTTATTTAGGCGTATGCGATTAAAACAGTCTCCTTGTACGCAAGTGTTGTGCGCGCAGGTGGGCGACATAATCTCCTCTACCACCAGATTGGTAGCATCCTCAATGTCATCGATGAAGTTCACCAGCACTGCACGCACTTCGGCTGTGGTGAAATACTCCTCGGAGCTGGGCGTAATTTGTTGCTTACGTACAGCAAATAAAATATTCAGATTATCAACAGGTGTGGGTTGTTGGCGCTTACTACGCTCCAGCATGACACTCTCCGATTCTTGTGGCTCCTTGTACGCCGTGTGGCTATTCGATGTTTGTATAGAGATTATTGTGATGTCCTTTTGACGGCAGCGTAGTATAGCGCGTAAACCCCGAATGAAACCTTTACGGTGACTTAATATAAATGCTTCGGGTGTAATTTTACGAAAACTTATGACAATCGCATTACGCGTCATGTCACCTGTTATGAGTTCCACATTCAGCTTGACCAACGCATGTGCTGTAAATTTGCCATCGTTAACGGTTACGTTAATTCGATACAAGCCAATATCCAGATTGCTGATTGCATAGAGTGAACCATTATTTTGTGATATGTTAAAGAGCTGTTTTGTCATGAACAATTCACCATGGGTTGGCGCCAGTGCATACAACAAATTGTCATATTTATCCTGATCGCTCGCATGCACACGACCGAGAAAACCACCTATGTAATCGTCATCGTATGACTTCACTGTCACCTCCAAAGGAGTTATGACCGGCGGATACTGACTCTCTTCAATAATGTGTATATGCACCCAGGCGTCAGAGTAGAGCGGCGGCGTGCCGTTATCGAAGACGCGCACTTGCAGCGTGAAGATATCGCAAATTTTGTGATTGAAACGTGCCGCCGTCCGCAACCAGCCATCTTGTCCGATGCGAAAGAAACCACCTTCATTACCTCTGCGCAAATCGAAAGTGTAGGGTGCAGTATTGGGCACCTCATCGGCGTCGCTGATTTCGAAGAGCAGAACATTGTAGCCCAACGGTTTGTTCTCTTGCAACACCACACTATAGTTCTGCATGCGGAAAAGCGGTGGATTGTCGTTCACATCTAAAATGTCTACATAAATGCGCACATAGCTACACTGTTCCGGTAAACCGTTGTCGCAGGCTTTGATCTCCAACAAATAATTGGCGTTCAGTTCACGATCCAATGCATTTATCACAGTTAACTGGCCGGAGAAATCTTCAATGGCGAATTGATTCAAATGATCGCCGCGCTCTATGTTATAACGTATAATGCCATTTTGTCCCGCATCCTCGTCAGTGGCCAGTACTTGCAGTATATTTTGCATTTTCGAGACATCTTCACGCACCTTCGCGCGGTACATGTTCTGTGTGAATTTCGGTGCATTATCATTGACATCCAATACCGAGATATTTACCGAAGCCACATTACTGAGGGGCGGCGTACCACCATCGATTGCTTGTACCGTTAAGAAATATGTCTTTGTGCGTTCATAGTCCAAATCGTCATTTACAAATATGCTGCCCGTTTTTGGTTCGATGCTGAATTTGTTAAGCTCATTTCCACCCATAATGAAATACAACACTTCCGCGTTGACGCCGATATCTTTGGAAGTGGCGAAAATGCGCACGACTTCTGTATTGACTGTGGCATTCTCGTATACGTACGTTTTGTACTCCCTTGTATTGAACTCCGGTGGATTGTCGTTAATGTCGAGAACATTGAGTATAAGTCGTGTAATAGATAACTGTTTTGGATTACCACTATCCACTGCCTTAATGGACACATTGAATATCGAAATGCTTTCTCGATCTAAGTTCTTCGTTAATTTTATAATACCACTGCTTCGCGATATACTGAAATTCGGCTGTTCTTCGACAAAAGAGTAAACAATCTTACGATTTAAACCAAAATCCTTATCTGTTGCATGCACCTTTGTCACAATAGTGCCTATAGGGGCATCCTCTGGTATGCTTACAATATACTGTGCTATCGAGAACTCCGGTCGGTTGTCGTTGAGATCGTTAACATTGATGATTAGTTCGGAAGTGCATTCTTGTGACAGCTCTTGACCATCCTGCACATGCGCCGTTAGAATATATTTAGCATGTGTTTCACGGTCAATAGTTTTGGCCACGCGCAATGTGCCGCTATCTTTTTCGATGAAGAAATCATCAGATCGATTTCCAGTTAGATAGTAACGCAACTGACTGTTGCCATTTTCATCGATATCTAGTGCGTCAATTTGTATTAGTGGCGTACCGGTCATCACCGTCTCGTTTATTCTCAAATTGTAACGCGGCGTCATGCAAACTGGCACATTATCATTTACATCCTGCACCGTTATGGTAACCTCGGTGGTGGCTACAAATTTGCCATCGGTAACGAGCACATTTAAGTTATATATTGGAATGGCTTCTCTATCCAAAGATTTCGCAACAAACAGTTCGCCAGTTTTGCCAATTTGGAATTGTGAATATATATCGCCAGACATTATATAATAACTAGTTATGCTCTTCTCCGAATCTAGATCGGTAATGAGGAAATATTTCAAAATTTTGCCGGGCAGCGCGTTCTCATGCACCGATATCTCGCATTTCTCCTGATTGAAAGAGGTGGGATTATCGTTATAATCGATTATCTTTATAGACACCGGCACTTTCGAAACATGTTTCGGTTGCCCGTTGTCGGTGGCAAGTACATTAAAGTGATATTCCGATTGCGTTTCGCGATCCAGCATACTGAGCAGTGTTATCCATCCGGTGTAGATATCGATATCAAACACGTTCGATGCCGTATTCGTTTCATCCTCTAGATAGTAACGTATATCACCGTTTGAACCTATATCCATATCGGTGGCGGTCACTTTAATGATTGATGCGACTTTATCGATATTTTCAGCTATATTCACATTGTATTCGCGACTATCAAATTTGGGTGAATTATCGTTTTCATCCAGCACGTGTATATAAATTTCGCAAAATGTAAATAATGGCGGTATTGTTTCCGTTTCCGCCAAAGCAATCATATAGTGCATATCGTTAACCTCGCGATCGAGCGTCTGCATCAGTATCACTTCACCATTCTCCGAAATGGAAAACTTTCGACTTTCAATAGGTATCGTAAATTTCACCGAATAATTGCCAGAAATGCGTAGCTTTGTTAATACCGAACCAGGTGGTGTTGATTCCGAAACATAAAATTCAAAAGCATCATTTTCGAACTCTGGCACTGCTACATCGGCACTGATAAATTGTATTGTAACAGGCACATCATTATGAAATTGTGGACTACCATAGTCCATGGCGCGTACGAAGAACTGTGCAACATTGTTGGCGAATTCAGTGATATTTTTGATTAGGCTCAAACTTCCGTCGACTTCGTTGATCATGAAAGTATCTTTGTATGTTTCGGACACCGTTGATTCATCAATTGTGTATTTTATTTGCGAATTTTCATTTTCATCCATATCAATTGTTTTCACCTGTGTATATTGGGGAAAAGGAGATGTTTATAATAGTTTAAAAAGGAGTTCAAACAGCGACTGCCACTAATGAGAGTACTTATTTTCAATGATCGAAATTAGTTCTATTTTAAGATTAAAGAGTTAGGCTAGCTTTTTGGCTTTTAAGGTTCTAAACACATTCAATTGGTAGATTACGGGGAATATTTCAAATCGGGCGATAATGCTACTCGGAGGCCATCGCACACATAACCTTGAAATATTAACTAAAGGTTTACAGTACATTATCTAGTAACCTACATACGCTCTTTTAATTATAATTGCAACATTTTTAGGATAAATTCACAATTCATATATTCGGTCAAAAATTTGTGTTTTTTTAACAAGTCCGTAGAGTCCCCACTATATTGAAAAATGTGATTTCGAAAATACACCCTGAAGATGCCATTTTATAAATATTGCCGAGAATATATAGTTTTTAGTGCTGCTTAGGAACCTATATAAAAGTTTAATCTGCGATGTCTGTTCAGTAAATAAAAATTGCACATCACTGTTCTTATTAAAGAAGAGTAGTTATACAGTGCTCGTTTTGGACCATATTTAATAATCGAAAAAATAAAATTTTTTGAATAAATCTCAATAACAACTATTTATAAATATTTAGTGTAATAACTTACTCACCTTCAACAATGTTGAATTGATTGTCGTATTGACTTTAACCACGAGTTTATATTCTTTGACCAAAAAGCGCGGACTATTGTCATTGACATCTTCGACTTTAATCTTCAATAGAGTGAAATCGGCTTTGCCACCCTCATCAGATACCCTCACCAAAACATCGTAGAAAGCACGTTGTTCTCGATCAAATGCGACTTTTGTTGTTATAGAACCGTTAGTGTTATCAATTTCAAAATACTCTTTGAATTCTTCTGAAACAAAATCATAGGTGAGTTTTGCAAATCTGCCGAAGTCAGCGTCGTGTGCTTGAAGCTTGAAAGACAAAATTATATATTTATTTTATTCTAAGATAATAGTTTATAATTTCGGTTTATTTACAAAAATAAAAATATCGATCTTGAATATATCGACAAAATTTACATACAACGTACCAAAGCAATATTCTTTCCAGCTCCTTCGTTTTCCTTCACGCTTGCTTCATAAACCGATTTCAAAAATTTAGGTGCATGATTATTCTCTGGCATTAATATTATCTTAACTCTGGCAAATGTCGTGTGAACGCCATCACTAACGGATACATTTAACAAAGTCTGATGGTGATCAGTGAAATTTTGCATATTTTGTAGTGTGATAACTCCATTATTTTCATTAATTGTATACGTTTGCAACTCATTGCCGTCGATAATTCGATATTTAAGCCTTTCGTTGTCCTCATGATCGGGATCGTATGCCTTTGCATTGATAACGAATTGGCCACGTTGCGCATTCACTGACAAACGGCATGAAAATGAAGCTTCCGTAAATTTGGGGAAATTATCATTAAGATCCTTCACAGTGATCCAAACATTTGCTTTTGAACTCAAAGACGGCGTGCCATGGTCTCTTACAATTAAAATTATGTGATGAGAGGTGCTTTCTTCGGCGTCTAAATTACTTTTTAGATATAAATAACCTTCTGCTATATCTATATAAAATAGTGCCGAGTTATTTTTACCATCAACACTGTCAATGATATACGACAATTCACTATTTGCATTCGCATCACAATCAGATGAATTCACTTTCATTATTTGCGAACCGATCAACAAATTCTCCGATATGGTAATGTTGTAATTGTCCTGCTCAATTGTTGGATAGCAATCATTAGTATCTTCGACTATTATCGATACTGTAACTTCGGCAAAGATACCAGATAATGAATCCGTTGCACGTACCAGAAATTCGTGACTTTGTTTCGTCTCATAGTCCAATTCGTTAACAATGTAAATAACGCCTAAATAGAAATAAGATTACTTTAATAACCCATAGAACAATTAGAAGTTTCATGCCAATATCTACGCACATATATACAACTGAATTTGACTTACCAGTTCTGTAATCTATTTCGAATACTTCATCCTCATTTCCAATTGATATTGTGTAAATTAGTTTTCGCTTGAGTGGACTTTCCGCCTGTATTGCAATGGAGAGCGCTGAAAACAATTCTGCATTTTCTTTCACAACGTCTGAGTAAAATTGCTTATCGAATGTTGGCATCGAGCGATCAACCACCTAGAAAATTAGATACATCCAAAGTTAATCGAATTTATTGGGTTTGATCTTCATTTTCATTTACTCACCTTTATGTTAACGGCTGCATCAGTGGAACAAGGTGATATCGCACCATCATAAGCAGCGATAATTAAATCGTAAACTCTAGTACTACCATCAATAATTTGCTTCAACACTAATTCGCCCGATTTACGATCAACCTTGAAGAGTTCACCATTTCCCTTCTTCATTTCGTATCGCACCTCACCATTTTCATAGCTATCAAGATCAACAGCCTTAACCTTAGTTATGATGGTGTCTTTGGCATCGTCCACCGATAGTGTAGCATAATAAGGCAAATTCACGAAGATAGGACAATTGTCATTTACATCTAATATGGAAATATCTACACGCACAATAGCACGACGCATTTGCTTGAATTTTTCGTAGAGCAGTAAGGAACGTGCCTCAATTACTATTGTGTAACTGTCTTGACTCTCACGATCAAAAGGTAACCCTGTTGTTTTGATTGCACCCGATGTCTTGCCGATTATGAACATCTTCGTTGGACTTAAAATACTAAATTCGACATTCTCGTGCAATAGATTACCCACAACATTAACTAGTCCAACGGTTACGATTTTGGAAGAATTTTCGATTGTTGAAAATATGTACGAAGGTTTTTGGAATACAAAGCCCGGTGTGGACAAGGTTTCAATGTTAATGTCAATTTGTGCTATGGCTGAGTACAGGCCATCGGAAGCTCTAATGTGAAGCGTATAAAAGGTATCCAAATGCGTTATGTCCCTAAAAAAATATTATTTCAATTTCCAAAAAACATTTATATAACTCTTTATTAGTATGTATTTGTACATATAGCCGTAGGATATGTCTTACTTGGTGGTCATGATTCCCGTTACCGCATCAATCTCAAAGCAACCATCTGCATTCCCATCTATAATATCATAACGGATTTTTGTATTTTCATCCAAATCGGCATCGGTAGCATTCATTTCGGTTATTATGATATTCTCATATGTGGGGTGATACAGGGTGACATTTGTGTAGTTCTTGGCGAAAACCGGCGGGCAATCATTGATATTTTCAACACTGATATGTATAGTTGAATGACATTTGGCATATAATTTTGGTGCGCCCAAGTCATTGATCTAAAAGAATTATTATTAAAAATATTAATTAAATCGGTAAAAGCCCTTCTATAATGATTTGCAAGACAACTTGACCAAACAAAATAAGGTCTTTACTTTACTAAACAAAAAAAATGCAGGAACAATCAGATGTAATCAGATACCATTTGGAGTTAGTAGAGTTAGTGTTACAGCTGAAATTTAATTCAGAAATTTGTGTATTATTACGTTCAGCTCTAGCCCATAGTAGAGGCCACACCCCTTCGTCGTCAGGAACAAATTGGTTAAACCAGATTCGAACTTTAACCCCGTCCAACGTATTTTACAGATTTAAGCCGTACTAATTCATTTTGTTTTCAAACTACCACTGCGGCCTATTTTACACACCTCTTATTGTGATAGATAAAAAAATGTGAAGCAAAGCTGCGTGAAGTAAATCGAGCTAAAAGAGAACTAAATCGCAATTTTGTCAAAATTTTCATTAATCTTTTGTAGGTTTAATATTGATCGCTCTCATTTTCTCTCTCTTGCAGGATGTTCCAGATAGAGGGTTTTCCAATAGGGATGATACGATTACTAAGTGTCATTTCGTCCATTTTGAATATGTTTTGATATATTTTTTTGCTCATTGCAATCAGTAACAGAATCGTTTACAAATTATTCGTCCACTTGTGCTCGCTATTCGTCGAATTGTTGAAAATTCCGAGCGTACATTTCTTTACATAATGTTCAAATGCCAATAAGATAAAGAACCGCCCCAAGTTCAGCAAGTGTTGCTGAAGACCGCAATTTGTCGATTCCAAGACGTTCTCAAGAATTGGGACTGTCTCAAACCACAACCTGGCGGACTTTGAGAAAGGATTTGAGCAGTAAACAAAACAATTACATTCACCTAAATTGGCACTTTAGTGTGGTTTTTGGTCTGGTGGAGTCATTGATTAGTTCTTCCTTCGAAATGAGGCGGTGTCACTAATCGAGGCTATGTGCCACACAACACGTGCAACAATCAAATTATTTAGGAAAATGTTTGGAAATTCGACTATTTCTAGAAATTGTGTTCTTAGATGGCCTCCAAGAAGTTGTGATTTAACTAATGGTTAGACTACTTCTTGAGGGGTTATTTGAAGTCATTGGTCTTTAGCAATAAACCAGACTCTCCTTAAGCTTTAGAAACCAATATAAAAGTGCTATTCATGACATACGTCTTGATTTAATGAAAAAAGTAATCAAAAATTGGATTCATCGAATTCGTTCCTGCAAATCGTGGAGGCCATTTGAATGATGTTACATATATTCAGAACTTATGTAATTGTATAGATTATATTACATTGACTAAAAATTATTTACACTTTCTTAACAGTTATTGTTTTTTAAGATATCATATCACTGTTGTTTGAAACCCCATTATCCCAGCATGATAAAACATATGTAAGCGATGGCAACTCTGTTGCCCAACAAGTGTCAAATGAAATGATGCAAGTGGCAGCAACCAAAAGGGCACAGTCAAAAAGCAAATGTCAGCGAGTGAACAACGTAAAATAGCGAGTACGCAGTATTTGAGAACGTTTTTAAAAAAAATGCATAAACTGTCATATTTTCATATATTTTAATAAAGTTCTATATTTTAATTGTTTGACTGTCAACTATAACGAGTGTACGCGAGTACTGTGTTCTTACAGTTCAGAAGTGGGATGATAAACCCCTACACGTCTACATAATACAAGTATATATCGTCACCTGAAATGCAAAATAACGTATCATCACAAAATTCGAAATTGAGTGTCTTATTGATTACGCTTCACTACTTCAAATTGCATACATAATATTACATATTTTCAACATTTTCAAGATCTGCACTGAGATATAAACCAGTTTTAACCAATATTAACATTTTTTTCACTCATGTTCCATTTTATTTCGTGTTTTATTCACACCATTGTAAATTTCCGAAAATGTTGTTTCGTTATTTTGCATTTCAGGTGACGATATGTAAGTACATGTGCGTTGGTGAAGGGCTACAGGCACCTGCAGATATATAATGCTATATAAGGCTACAGGCACCTGCAGATATATTATATTTATAATATAAACGATACATAAAAACGATACGATGGAGGTTGCTACGGGAAAGGCAATTAGCGCCGACTGGCACGCGAGATCAGTTGTTGCAACGTCTTAGCGCATATGAGGAGTCCGACGAGGTGGACATCCAAGAAATCAAAGTTACGGAGGAGTCATCCGAGATATCAACGGTGGCACAACTGCAGCAGGAGATGAAGCAGTTACGCGAAATGATGGTACAGCTACTACAAGCACAAAATAACGGTACTGGTACAGCCAGCACGCAAGAGGTACAAACGGTACAAAACGCAGATAGCAACGATAGCGCAGGCGTTAAGCCACGCCACTGACGCTATTTCGACGACAGCACGGTGGCAACTAACAACAACGGTACAACACGCATTCTAAGCAACGGAATTATTTCTGCGAACGGGAATATTTCAACGAACGGGAATATGCGACACGCATCAGTAAAAGAAATTGCAAATACCCTGCCGGAATTTGATCCAACGAATAACGCAAGCATTACGGTAGAGCAATTTATTGACAGAGTTGATCGAGTAGTTGAAGCATATACTTACATAGATGGGACGAGAAATTTTTATTGTTGGCTATTTATACACGACTAAGAGGAGTTGCACGTATGTGGTTGGATGCATCACTCACATTACACACAACTTGAGAACATTTTGCTAATGCGTTACGACACGAATTTGGTTCGTGACGGAAATTTATTTCGTGATGGCCAATGCAACGAGGAAGCCAAAAGAAATCGTAAAAGAATATTGTTTTCGAGGGGCGGCACTAGGTATACGTTACAAACTGAGTGAGGCAGCCATTATACGCTATGCAAGAGCTGGATTAAAACATAGAGAACTCCAACAAAGCATTTCTGCAATGAAGTTTACAACAACGAAACAGATGAGAGACGTCATCGAGGATTATTTCACTAATCGCGGAGGGCTAAGTGAGCCACAAGTATCTCAACCAAGCAAGCGAGACAACAATAACGAAAAATATGCTGAGTCAACGAAACAAAAAGATGAATGAACATTTGAACAATGAACAATTGAAATGCTACAATTGCAACGCACCCGGACATTTCTCCAACAAATGTTCATTGCCGCAGAAACGACATCGCTGTACAACGTGTAACAAAGTTCAAAAAATTAGTCTACATAAAAGCGCAGCCAATGCAGCATCATTCGTATGTCAGTAGCCAAACGCATCGACGATAAAGCCGTAAAATGCTGCTTACAAGTAAAAAGCATTTGCGGAGGGGTGCGTACGTTCACGGAGGCTATTACCATAGACATCACCATCGACGGAATCAACATCGAGATGCAAGCCTACATCGCTGATGACGAGTTACTAGAACAAGACGTTTTAATAGGTCAAGATGTTATCATCAATGCAAACATTACGCTGAAAGTTGAAAATGGTCGCACAATATTCGGAAGCAGACGAGCAGTACAGACGACGTTAATAACTGAGAGCAATTTTTCCAAACTAATGTCCAATTTCAGCAATGAAGCAGAACGAAATAAGATGCAAGGTCTTCTGGCAAGCTATGCCGATGTTTTCTCCAGTGGGCTGAAAGATATTGGCAAAACTGACATAGTTCAAGCTAGCATCGAACTTGAGAGCAATCGCACCATATTTTAAGCGCCTTATCGTATCCCAGAACCGAAGCGTGATATTGTCAACAAGATGATTGAAGAATTACTTGAGCGTGATATTATCACGAAATCGACATCCGAATACGCAAGTTCCGTGGTCTTAGTCAATAAGCAGAAGGGAGTGATCGGTTATGTATCGATTACCGACGAATTAATAAGATGACAAAGAAAGAAAATTTTCTAGTCACGAATATTGAAGAACGGCTACATGAAGCAAAACGTTTCCGATACTTTTCGTCACTCGGTTTGAATAGTGGCTACTATCATATCGAAATGGCACCCGATAGTCGAAAATACACTACTCTTATCACAACGGACGGCCTATGTGAGTTCAAACGCATGCCGTTTGGTCTAAAGTATGCAGCACCTGTGTTTAATAGACTCATGGCAGAAATCCAAAGACGTGTGGAGATGGGCGACATGCTGCATTATATGGATGACATCCTTATTGGCAGCAATTCTTTCGACGAAATGTATACAAAGCTTTATCGTATACTCCAAGTACTACGCACCTGTGGACTCACATTGAACGTTAACAAATGTGAGTTGTTCACGCAAACAATAACATTTTTGGGACATCAGCTAACTCCTGAAGGCATCAGTCCAGGCAACGTCAAAACCAACGCTATCGTAAATTTTCCACAGACGAGAAATGTCACTGAAGTACGCAAATTCTTAGGTCTCAGTGGCTACTGGTTATTCCATTATTTCTGAGCCGTTACGCAAATTGCTACACAACGACACCGCATTCGCATAGGGACAACAGCAAGAGTCAGCATTCAACGAACTCAAATCCGCATTATCATCGAAACCAACCAACTACCGCATCGAAGCCCAACACGAACTATATACGGACGCAAGCTCTATCGGCCTTGCAAGCGTTTTGTTGTAAGTCGAGAATGAATACTTTAGTCGCTCTACTACAGACAATGAAAAACGTTTCCATAGCTATGAACTCGAAGCATTAGCGTTTGTGGAATCATTAGAAAGATGCAAATACTACGTATACGGAAAGAAGATCAAAGTTATCACCGATTGCAACGCTTTACGAACAACGATGGAGAAAGGAGAGCTCATACCATGCATTGGCCGATGGTGGTTGAGAATCCAAGAATTCGACATTGAAATTCAACATCGACGAGGAGCTCGTATGGCCCATGTCGATGCGTTGAGCCGTATACCTTACGAAGAGGCATACGAAGTAGATACCGCTGATCTCAAAATCTCCAAGATAATTATCGACAAGGCAGATTGGTTGTTTAGTGTTCAGCTACAAGACGAGAAAATAAGAAACATCGTTAACGAAATACAGAATGAGGTGAAACCAGAATATCCCGACTACGTTGTTGAACTGGGTCGCTTATATCGAAAATACGACAACAGACTACTATGGGTTGTTCCGAAGCAGTTAAGGTTCCAAATACTTCACGAATGCCACGATAAGGCAGGTCATATGGGCGTTGACAAAACAATAAAACGAATTCTTAATCTCTTCTGGTTTCCTCGAATGCGTAATTACGTAAAGAGCTACATCAACTCATGTGTGGGTTGTGCTTTAAATAAAATCCCTGGTGGACGACATAAGGGTCGATATCACTACGACAACGTTAAACCAACACCGTTTACGACAATACACATTGATCATTTGGGTCCGTTCCAAAAAAGTTCAAAACACAACGAGCATGTGTTGGTAATTGTAGATTCATTTACCAAATTCACAATCCTACGGGCAGTCAAGAGTACCGCAACAAACCATGTAATCCCGGTACAGCTAGAGATCACGAGCTATCTGGGAATGCCTGAACATATCAAATCCGACCGAGGAACGGCCTTCATTTCAAAAGCTTTCCAAAAGTTTTGCAATGAAAACAACGTCAAACATATTCTCAACGCAGTGCGGACGCCACGCGCTAACGGACACGCTGAACGAGCTAACCGCGTCATCCTATCCATGCTATTACCTTCTACTCATGACGAAAGACGATGGGACGACAAATTACGTCAAATACAATGGAGCATTAATACCAACCCGAATAAAACCACAGGTTGTACACCATTCCGACTACTTTATGGATACGTGCCACGAGACATCCTGCAGAATCAACTTATCCAGGCACTTCAAGACGATGATGGTGACCTGATAAACGACACCGACCTACAAAAACTACGAGTCAACACCGCTCAACGAATAAACGACATAAGAGCACAAGCCAAGAAGCTATACGACGCAAAGCATAATCAACCGAAGACGTACAACGAAGGTGATCTCGTATTGACTACAAACGAACCAATAAGCTCCGGTGCATCACGTAAATTAGAACCACGATTCAGAGGACTGTTCATCATCACCAAAGTCCTGCCAAATGATCGTTATGTAATTGAAGACTTACCTCATGCCGAATGAACACAACGTCAATACGAAGCCGTATTTGCATCAGATCAACTTAAAACTTGGTGCATGTTACCACCAGATGATCCAGACGACATAAACAACAAAGATGAGGCGAGGGCGCCACATTGGGTCAGGAAAGCCGACTGTAAGCGATGGCAACTCTGTTGCCCAACAAGTGTCAAATGAAATGAAGCAAGTGGCAGCAACCAAAAGGGCACAGTCAAAAAGCAACTGTCAGCGAGTGAACAACGTAAAATAGCGAGTACGCAGTATTTAAGAACGTTTTTAAAAAAAATGCATAAACTGTCATATTTTCATATATTTTAATAAAGTTCTATATTTTAATTGTTTGACTGTCAACTATAACGAGCGTATGCGAGTACGGTATTCTTACACATACAAGAAATGTAAGTTTGTATGAAATCGGACATTAGTGATAGATAGTTTAAAAAGACACCGTTATACGGAATTATTTGACAGTTTTAAACAGATATGTATGTACATATTATCTTATACATACATAACAAGAAAAAACGTTAACTTCGGCTGCACTGAAGCTAATATACCCTTCACAAGTGCATTTCTTTAAGTAACTATGTGTTTAAGTAAATCTAAAGACGTAGCCGGCCGGTGGTTTTCATCCAAAGGAAAACATTTTACTAGTTATTTTTATTTTATACAGAAAATGGATCTTATAGACGTTTATAGTTATTTAAAATTTTAAAAGATTTATTATTAACATAAACTTAATGAAAAAATTTGTAATATTTATGTATTATTGCATATATATCATTATATGTATATATTATATATTTACAGTTTGTTTTATAAAAACACAGAGCAAATGTAATATATATTTTTATTTCTATAATACATTTCCCATCCAAGCATTTTCGATCATTCAGTTTGTATGGAACCTATATGCTATCGTAATCCTATCTGAACAATTTTTTCGGTGATTATATTATTATCTTAAGCAGTAATCCAAATTTCATGAAGATACCACGTCAAATGCGACAGTTTTCCATACAATCCCTTGATTCCGATTGTTCGGTTTGTATGGTAGCGATATGCTATAGTGAGCCGATTTGAACAATTTCTTCCGATATTACATTGTTGCCTTAGAAAATAAGCTATACCAAATTTTGTGAATATATTTTGTCAAATGCAAAAGTTTTTCATATCAGCACTAGATTCTGATTCTGAGACAGACGGACATGGCTAAATTGACTTAGCTCAACATACTGATCATTTAAATTTTATTTACATACTTCGTGGCAAACTTAAAATACCCTGTTCAGGGTATAAAAATTAAACGATATTTCGTTATGTACTGTAGAACGTTCGAATCACAGCACGAAAAGAAGTGAAAATTGGCACAGTTATCCGTTTATTACTGCAGATGGTCTTAACGGATGCCTTTTTGGCAAAATCACCCGTTTTTTCATTTACATTCTAATTGAATTTCCACATCTTGAATTCCAATTTGTTTGTCGAAAAGTTTCAAAATCTAACAAAACGAAACTACATTAAAAGCATTAAGGGGCTATACTAGTGTGACACTTTAAAAAAAATGGTTTTTTGTTGCATTTTCGATAGTTTCCAAAATCTTTTTTTCCTTTGAAATCGGCAAGGTCGTATCTTGTATAGTTTTTGGATGGCAGCGTTCTAAAGAGCGATCGCTCGCAGGTACAAACATGTACTATAAGTGAAACTTTAAACGCGTTTTTCTCGAAACGATAATTTTCAAAATTGCTGACATCATAACTCCACGAGAAATTAACCGCTCGATTTAAAATAAAAATGAGTATTGTTTAATACAATTTACTATACAATGGCCTCTTTTTGATTGGTTGAAAATTGTCAATTTGGCATTAAAAAGACGACCATTTTTTACCAAAAAAAAATATTTTTTTCTAAATTACGCCATTTTATTAATTTTTGATAGTTTTCAAAGATCGTAGGTCATTGTATAGGAAATATCTTTAAGTTTAATAAACTTTTTGATTTTTTGTGTTTCAGATACTCATTCGGTCGGAATCATGTCAGCAGTTGAGGCACTTTGTTTTTGGCACCTCCGAAGACAGCACATAACTTTGTTATTTTTCAATATTTAAAAAAAAATCACAAAAATCGCCTAAATTTCATGCGTTACTCTGGTATAGCCCTTTAAGTAGACTAAATTTGGTTTAACGCCGCCACCACGAAGATAATTATTTCGATATATGTAAGTAGCATTCGCTTATTTGCTATGTAGTCAATAGCACACTTGGTCGTCAAATAAGAAAACATTTATTTATTCCTTAAGTTTATCACTTACGGATTTAAAGAGGCAAGCTTTTTATTTTAAAAATTATTCACTTTAATATTACTAAAACACTAAAACAATAAATATGCTATTATCGACAAAACAACGAAAATATCAACATCCTATATCACAGCTAGGACACATAAATAGCATAATTTGAAAAGGGTTTAAAAAAAGGTAAGCAAATTTATAAAAATGATTAAAAAATTGCAAAGATTGTTCATTTCGTTAGAATTTTGTACTATATCCATAATTTTTAATCACCCTCTCACATCTTCGCTGCATGCTGTTCACCAGTTTTCCCATCGTTCCTTTGGGATTGAATACCAAGCCTCCTCAATTCCAGCCCATAAATCATGAACATTTTTAAAGTTTTTGCTTGCTATTTTGAACTTGATATCATAAAGAAATTTTCTATTGGTTTCAGATCTGGGTTTGCGCCGGCCACTCATATATTCTAAATTTTTTATTGCCGAGCCTATGCTTTACTACCTTTGCGGTGTGCTTCGGAACAGAGTATTGCATAAATGTCGAGTTTATGGGCATAGATTCAAATACAAATGGCTCCATTTTATTTTTCAGTATATCCAAATACTAAAACTGGTCCATTTTACAATTTATTCAGTCAATTGGCACGATGCAATGTCTTGAAAACACGCCCCAGACCATAATACTTTCACCGCCTTGCTTAATGGTTTGATGGGTTTGACCTTGTGATCGACATATCTACAAATGTTTTTCCATATGGAGCCTTCCTATTTATCTTGGTTTCGTCGCTCAAAAACAAGTTCTTCCAAAATTGTGCTGGCTTGTCTCTGTGGGCCTTTGCAAATGCCAGTAGAATTTTGATGTGGCGTTTTGACAGGAGTGATTTTTTATTGCTAATTTTTTCAAAAAGGTGAGATTTGTTGAGTCGTCTTCCTACGCTTACACGTCCACACCATACTCGTGAATAACTTCGATCATAATCTCTCTGGCTGACTTAAAAGGATCGGCTTTTCTCTTCCGTACTAGGTTTTTGTCAACACTAACATCGGTTCTACGTAGTCCTGGTTTTCTTGGTATCTTTTTGTTGATAAAGGGCATGATTTCAGCAGTTCCGGCCTTTTTTCCTTTTTTGACAACATTGCACATAAGCACTCTCTTTTCCGGCGTGGAATGTTTTCTCCTCCTCATTTTAATATACATACATACATATATCGACGAAATACTTACATATTTGTTATCCAAATTAAATTAAAAACATGCCAGAACTTCACACAAAATTCGAAATAAACTACGAACTTAAAAATGTGCCAGGGCCCGTCATTTTAAGCTCCCAAAACCTCTATTAGCGAGAAACAGAATCCTCTATAAGAGAGAGTCGTGAGAATAATACTTATCTATACCTCTATAAGCGACAGTCAAGCTTTATTTATTTATGTATATTATTTAGGAGGAACTATAGTTACAATAAGAATACATACATACATAAAAGATACACACATACAGTAACATATGACAAAACAAACTACAAAATTTAACATCTGCTATTTTATGGCTCATTCTTAACTTTCGTGACAATTCCTACAATTGTTTTTGTATTGTTTTCTTGTCAATATTGTGCCTATTCTATTGCGTGGAAATAAATAACTTTGTTATTTTATCGCACTCAGGTTAGCGAGAAACCTCTATAAGCGAGAATGAGATTGAGCTCCCTTGAACTCTCGCTTATCCAGGTTTGACTGTACATATATTATATATTATTTAATTGAAAGTAATTAAGATAAGTAAGGAAGAGCTAAGTTCGGAAAAAACCGAACATTTTATAACATTGCAGCTTGCAAGGATTCAAGGAAGTACCTTCAGGTACTTAAGGCCTATTAGTTATATGGGGTCTAGGGTGAGTTTTCACCCGAATTTATTCATTCTAAGCAGAAATGTGCACCGTCATAAAAAACACGCTCTCTCAATTTTATTAAGATAATTCACATATTGGCCGATATATATATGTATGTAGTATAAAGTCACCCGGGATTCCGAAAATCTTTATATTAGATATATGGCCGTTAAGAGAAGTACCCTTTGGTGGCACACATACTACTATCAGGAAAAGATTTTCTCTGAATTTCAATAATATTAGGTATTTTAGGTAGAAAGTCAACTGTAAGCACTAGTACACATATTCAGTACTTAGAGGCTTGAACTGTTTTGGTTCGATTTACGCAATTTTTATTCCGTGCAAAGTTTTATCCTTATATATTAATTCATTCTTGGTTTGTATACTAGAAAGTGAAAGTTTCAAATTTTGTGTTATATGGGAAGTAGGCGTTGGCTGTAGTCCGATTTCCCGCCGATTCTTTCTGAGAAATAGGAATTTCCGTAGAATGTCATATACCGAATTTAGTTGAAATCGGTCGGGCGGATTTGGAGATATGTGTTTTTACCTAAAAGTGGGCGGTGCTAAGCCCATCGTCCAATTTTACCCCGACTCCGTTAAAGTGCTGTCATACCATCTTGGGGGTTTAATTTGTTTGGCGTATTTAGATATCGCGTTTTCAGTAATTTTTAACAGTACCGTTATATATGGGTGTGAGCGGGGTTATCATCCATTTCATACATTTTCACAGTATCGGTAGGAATTCCTGCAATTGCTGGACATGATAATCAATGGAATATATTTGATTGTTGTAGCTTTAGTGGGTTAGGAGATATGTATATTAAATCTATTATTATTCAAACTTGTCTGCCCGCAGATGCAATTTGCTACTGCGATACCCTCGGCCAAATTCGAATTTTATATCTTAATTTAGTGCTTAGTTATGGCATTTTATAAGTTTTAGGTTAAAGGTGTTTTGTAGGCGTGGCAGTGGTCAGATAACGCCCATCTATGAACTCGTAGTTTTTTTTGCCAATGAACGAGCGTACCAAGTTTCATCGAAATATCTAATTTTTGACTCAAGTTAAAACTTTTACGGTCGGACTGACGGACGGACGGACAGACCTGGATTTCAACTCATCTTGTCATCCCGATCATTTATGTATATTTAACCCCATATCTACTTAGATTAGTTTTAGGTGATACGTATAACGGTTAGGTGATCGGATTCATTTAGGAGACAGACGTAGGTCGGTATACACATTGGAGCATAAACTTTTTAACCTCAAAAAATTACGTTATATGCGGTGTTCTGTAAAAATTGGGGTGTAAAACATCATTATTATACTCAGATAAAACGGGCTGGCTTGAATCTCCTGAAGAATAATTTAATGTTTTCCTATGCTTCTTTAAAGAAAATAAACTTACCATTACGTCAAGTCGAAAATATTTATTCATTTCGTAGTCAACTTGCTTTATAAGCTTAATAGCGCCCGTAGATGAATCGATTTCAAAATATTCTTTTGCTTGATTGTTTAAAATTTTGAATTCAATCATACT
This sequence comes from Bactrocera tryoni, assembly GCF_016617805.1. Taxonomy (NCBI): domain Eukaryota; kingdom Metazoa; phylum Arthropoda; class Insecta; order Diptera; family Tephritidae; genus Bactrocera; species Bactrocera tryoni. The sequence continues at coordinate 59,849,826 of NC_052503.1, read as the reverse complement.
GTTTACACCCTCATCCAAGTCCTTGACTGTGACAAGCAGTGGCCTAAGAAAAAAATACAGAATTTAGTAAATTAAATAAACTTCGTATATTAGTAGTTTTCATATATATACATTAGGGGTGCACCTTAGCTATACGGGAGAAAAAAAATATAGCGTACAGGGCATCACACCCCCCAAAAATTGCATTAGAGTATAATATTATGTTCTGCAAAAAATTTAGGCGATTGGATAATGGGAAGACGTGCCGCAACGAGGGTAAAGTGACCATGTTATTCAAATTTTGATGCCCTGTACGCTATATTTTTTTTTCTCCCGTATAGCTAAGGTGCACCCTAATATACATATATATTTAATGTACTTAATCTATGTACACATGTATATAAAAGAGAAATTTTGTATGCATATATCTAAAAAAAACATATGTATAACAATTTCTTGCTTACATATTGACGCTAAATTGAGCGCAACGTCGCGATGTTGACCAAATTTCTATGAATCGACATCTCGCGACAATGTCGGCTATGTTGACACTTTTGTTCATTTTCTGTTCTTTATATGTATAAAATGAGCTAAATCCAAAATGCTTCAATTTTTGATCAACATGCAAATACCGGGAAATGGAAGGATTTCCAGTTTCCAGGCTGTTTATGTACTTCAATTTTATTGTAACTTTTTTATTCAATTCATTTTGTTTTAAACACTTTTTGTCACCCCCAAGTACATATGTATATGAGAGGGAATTCTAAATGAAAGCGAATTGTGGTTGAGCAGGCGCTCAGAAAAAAGTAAAACGCACTTGACTTCGCAGTACGCGCTCGATCCTTATGAATAAATTTGATGTCGTTGTTGAATGTTGAACCTCTTATAAATCGAAACTTTATTTCGTAACATCTTATAATTCGTAATTATAATAAATTCGTTAGGTTTTGCAGACTGTCATGGCGCCATTACGACGCTATGTAAGTATGTTGAAGTTTATGTTTCTAACACTGCTTTCGCGTAATTTGCGGCGTTTTTTATAACTGTAAAACTAAAGTTTAAAACTTGATGATTAATTACCAGCACAAAATATAGCATTTAACAAAAATCATATTACGAATCAAGCAATATATTCAATGCAGACGAAACTGGGTTATTTTAAAAGTGAGGAAATTATTTGCTGTATACATGGATGGCTCCGGCAGATGCCCAGAGCATGGTAAAATTATGAAGGGAACACTTTTCTAACCTGCTGAATGGCAGTGAAAGTATAACGCCAGGAAAAGGGGAACCCGATTCCCCAATCGATGACGATGGAGCTGACGTTCCATTGCCCGACCATGAAGAAGTGCTAATAGCAATTACCCGTCTGGAGAACAATGAAGCGGCGGGGCCGATGGATTGCCTTTACGCCGCGATGTCTGAATTTGGTATTCCCGCAAAACTAATACGGCTGTGTAAAGTGACGTTGAGCAATATCAAAAACTCCGTCAGGATCGGGAAGGACCTCTCCAAGCCGTTCGATACCAAACGAGGTTTCAGACAAAGCGGCTGCCTATCGTGCGACTTCAATCCACTGCTGGAGAGTATACATATGTATGTAATTCGATTTGATTTCAGAATGCTTTTATAATCTTTTGCAAATGCGATCCACTTATGTCCATTGACGATAGGCTTTTTTCTAATACTACGTCCATGATAAAATTTTCGTCGAATAGTTTGGGCAATACTCCAATCTCATTTTCCATTTCTGATTTTAATTTAGGGATTTGTTCTTACTTTGCAACAATTAAGCTATTTTCGCTATGACAGAAGACCCGTGGACAATCGGAGCGGGACTTTTTTGCTGTGTTTCCCACAGTTTTATACTTAGTAACGATCTTTTGAAATGTAGCAAAACTTTTATACCATACTAAACGACCGATTTCACGTAAGGATTTATTTTCTTTGTGATATTGGGTAGTCGAAAAAAGTTTTCGTATTTTGTCAACAGATGTTGTTGCAGTCACATATTTCCAGTGCTGCCAATCAAATTGTGTCATATCATATAATGTTGGAAAGGTGAGATTTCAAGCTTCAATCGGTGAAGTTGAAAAACATCATATTTTGAAATTTTTGTATAAAAAAGCGGAAGAATGCCACGCAAGTCACCAATTAAATTTGTGAAGTTTTCGGAGACGATGTTGTATTAATTCGTTTCCGTTCTGGAAACTTCGAAATTTCGATTTACACTGATGAAAGTTTGACACTGGTGGAATAATGTCTTTAGCGGAAAAATTGCAAAAACTGGTCGACCAAAATGGTACACATTTGTTTATTTATTTATTAGTATAAATAAAAAAAATAAGTTTAAGTACGAAAAGAATTTTGACTACCCTATATTTATTATCAAAGTTTTCAAATAAGAAATCTGTTTTCCTCTCAGTGCCATTGCTGAAAACTACTTGTATGTCATTTATTAAAAAATATATATGTATGTATGTATGCATATTCCCTCAATTGCTTAAACTCACTTTTTATTGTTTATTTAAATTGTTTACACTTTTCTAAATCAAAATGAAAAATAACATACATACATACATATTTATGTAGCACTCACTCTGTATACTAACTTTTGTGATATCAATGTTGAGTATTGCAATTTGGTGAAATCGATCAAATAAGTTTGCAAGTACGTCACCAAAGGACGTAGCGGCCAATAACCGTTATGGCCTTGAACGAGATGAGATCTGCAAGTATCAAATTGGTCGATGCGTAAACTGCAATGAAGCATTTTATTTGGAGAAGGCCAAAGGGTGTATTTCAATTCTTAGAATACAGTACAGCCGGCGAAAATACTTCCAACAACAAAATTGACATTGACGAGTTTTTTCTCAACTTGCCTTCCGTTTGCGAGAACATTGCTCTATTCGGAAATGCCTTGATATTATACATGGAATGCATCGTCGAAGAAACAGTTACGCAGAAAGCAAGGCCAAACAGTAGATTCTCAACTAATGCCTTAGGACGAATTTACACAATCCACCCGAAAACGACGATTGCTATTGATAAATGTGCGTGGTTCAATTTCATTGCGTACTGTGAATGGTACGGTGTGGGCAACTTTTGGAGAAGCATGCCAGCAATTACAATTGCTGGAACATGATAATCAATGGAATCAAACGATGGACGATTCGATAGCTACTTTGCATGCCACTGAAGTTCGCACACTTATTATTATGGAATACGAACAAAAATTACATTCCCAAGGACATTTTACATCGTATTCGATAAGAATTGGAAATAGGCGAATTCCGGTTGATACTTCCAGTGGTTTGATATCAATTCCTCCTGCCTTTTGTCAATTCACTTCAACGAAGGATGAACTCATCACGAATGCTTATCCGAAAATTGGCCAAATTATCGTAACTACGATGTTTGCGCTCATACAAATCGATGAACCGATCAAGACGATCGGACAATGAATACGAAGCCGTGAATTATCCAGTGGAATTTCTAAATTCTTTGGAGAAGCTTGGTATACCGCCGCATCATTTGCGTCTGAAAGTTGGATCTGTATTGTAATGAAACCCGATTGATTGTGACGCAGCTATCGAATACAAGGAGGCGGAATGGTTGATTCTACGAATTCTTTTGAGTTCAAACAATTTGCCATTTCAGTTCAAACATATTCAGTTTCCAGGGAAAATTGCATTTAAGATGACAATCAACAGAACACAAGGATAGTCGCTAGAAGTGTGTGGCATATATACGTGGCGTGATCCCAAGTTGGAAAACCATTCTCTCTGTACATTTACGCACCAAATTAAGAAAAATGTAGAAAAATCGCAAATAAATGATTTTTAACACAATATATATTCAACTTTCTTTTCATTTTAAAACGCATAATTTCACGCAGGACAACGCCTGCGGGGAAATATAAAATAAATAGGCAGAAACGAATTAGTGAAGTGTTATTGGGTGCAAAAGTTAAAAATATACATACATAAGTGTAAAATTCATTAGAAATCGGAGAAACACGAACTTTAAATAGTTGAACTTTTCGAACTTTATATGCAAATATCAAAAACCATAAGTCACCGACAACTACATATAAATATATATTTTCTTGATCTGTTGCACCTCTTCTATCCGTACATAATAAAATACAAAATTCACCCGCGGGCTGGGTATACTAATAATAACTATAATAACTAAGTTTGTGCTCCCTTTTCCACTTTTGTAATTTCTAACATGTACATATGTATATACATATATAAGTACAATATATTTCAATTCATTTTTAAGATATGTATGTATGTACATAAATCCATTTCAAATGTATCTGGAATTTTTATGTATGGTTTGTGGCGCAAAAATATATGAAATTGGTTTGCAAAGCGTTGTACAGGAAGTCTTTGGCACGTGTCCTGCAATGAACAATTTTTTATACTTTTGATTTTTGCGAATCAGAGCATTCTTATTGTAGGTATCGAAACTCGTATCGGGATCTTCGCACATGCTCTCAAATGTCATATCGATATCAAGTTCGTTCACTTGTGTTGCCATTGAACGTGACACGTTACGTTTGCGGAAAATCCGTCGTGGTCTTCTCAGTCTTTTGAGTGGAACAAACGGCATATTCTGATTTTGTTTCTTTTATTTACATATAATTTTTTCTTTGACTATTCTGAAGTTAATACAAATCAAAAATTTGAAAATTTGAGAAATTAAAGAAAAGAAATTAGAAAGTTTTGTAATGCCAGAAATTGTCGGTGATCGATATATATTCAGACGCGCATCCAGACCCCCAGCTGAGATGGGGGAAAACGGGTAGTTTCCTCCCCAAAAGTTAAAAGTTACACATTATTTCCATCAAAAGTGACACTCCGCGAAGAAAAAGACTTTGAGTTACAAGTACAAAATTATATACCCAGAATATATGCATGTATATACATATATATACAGAAATTTTCAATAATAATCCACTATCAAATTATTTTTGTAAGGAGAGAGTAAAAGATGAACAGATATTCACCATGTGTCAAATTTTGGAAAAGACCCATGAAAGGAGAATCGACACACACCACCTCTTCGGTGATTTCAAAGCTGCTTTATGCCGCGATGTCTGAATTTGGTATCCCCGCAAAACTAATACGGCTGTGTAAACTGACGTTGAGCAACACCAAAAGCTCCGTCAGGATCGGGAAGGACCTCTCCGAACCGTTCGATACCTTTCTCCAGACTGGATAAGGAAGCAAAGTAAATGGGTCTGGCAGTGAACAAGGGCAAGACGAAATATCTCCCATTTGTTAAAGTGACTCCCAATTTTTGAATAACGTAATCACAGATAACGAGTCATGGAAGGCCGATGAAAGGCAAGCATTTTGAGACGACAGAGAGGATCCAAGCAGAATGCACCTCGTCTCTCAAGGCTATTCCGAAGAATGCCTTCCGTGACGCCTTCAATGCTTGGAAATCGCATTGGCAGCACTGCATCGACACAAAAGGAGCCTATTTTGAAAGTTTATAAAGAATTGTAACGATGGGCTCATACTCAGGCTTATTACTTTCCGGAAAAACCCTGTATGTCAGATATATCTTATTTGAGGATGATTTTAATATAATTTTTGCTGATATAGCTGCAAAACTAATTGGGTCTACATATGACTTAAAAAGTAAGTTTATAAGATACACGTTTTATGGATCTTGCCAACACCTAAATATATTTCATCGGCTTTGATACTTGCAAGTTGCGCGAGTATGAAATATTCGGTTGCACTAAAACTTAGCCCTTCCTTACTTTTTTCTACTAAGTTTCTTGCTTTTAGGTCTGAAGAACAAAAAATTCAAATATTTTACAATTCATTGTAATTTCAACTAAATACTTAAACAATAATTAACCATATGCTTAGAAAAAAAATTACCTGTTTTGTGGATCGTTTCTTTGAAAAACGAAAGAACCAATTTTGGCAATCTCTGAAATAGTTCCATTATATGCATTTTTCTCGAAGTATGGTTCATTGTCGTTTATATCTAAAATATGTATGATAATACTGTGCGTGGAAGTAGCTGATGCCATGTTTGTTGCAATAATAGTGAGATTGAAAGATCTGAAAAAGATGAAAATTCAAAAATTCATTTTAACACAAATATCTATAAATGGTCCCGCCAGTTATAAAAATCTATATCAATCAAATCTAAATAAAATTCTACTTAATAACTTGAGCCTTTTAGTAATAAAAGTCTATTTAACTTACTTATTCTTCTCATAATCAATGATGTCATTCGCTGTTATCACACCAGTTGAGGGATTGATACGAAAACGTTGGCCTTCATCACCATCCGCCACCTCGTAGAACACAGACGAGGAAGAGCGTGCCTCCACTTGACAAACAAATGCACCCACTGGAATATTTTCATAGATCTCAATCACGTTAAGTGGTGCCATAAAGATAGGTGGATCATTTTCGGACATAGTTACGATGATATGAAGTGGCATTTGTGAGGAGAGTGGCGGCTCGCCGTGATCTGTGGCCTTAATTTGCAACATATACTCTTGCATTTTATTGATATTCAAATTTTTCGAAATCGTAACCACACCCATTGTGGGTTCTATTTCAAAAGTATTGCCAACATTACCAGTTATTATGGAGTACGTTATTTCAGCATTTGCTCCACTGTCCAAATCTAATGCTGTCAATTCAGTCACTTTTGAACCGATCGCCGCACTCTCTGGTACTTTACTTTGTACGATTTTGCTCATAAATTCTGGATGATGATCATTATGATCGTGTACAGTTATCACGATTTTTGCATAATTCCGTTTGGCTGGAGTACCTTGATCCTTAGCTATCACTATCAGTGTGTGATACCTGTTTTTTTCATAATCCAAACGTTTTATCACCAAGACATTGCCACTGATGGAGTCAACGCGAAATAATGACAGTGATGTTGGATCTTGTGCGGCATGTAACGTATAGAAAATCTTATTATCTTCATCCTTATCGGTGGCATGCAATTGCATTATGATGGCTTCCTCTTCGATATTCTCGGATATGTTTACATAGTATATATCTTGTGTGAACTGTGGACGATTATCATTGATATCGACAACGTGTATGTAAAGATTTGTATTAACTATATGTGTGCCATCGGTGACGGTAACTGTCAAATTATACGATGACTGAGTTTCACGATCCAAACTTTTCGAGAGTAATATGTGACCATTTTCCTTGCCGATGTAAAATTCATTGCGTTCGTTGCCATCTGCGAAAGAAACAGTTTTATTTTATTTAGTATAATATTACATTGATCTGTATTTACTATTTTTATACCCTGAACAAGGTATATTAAATTTGCCACGATGTTTGTAACAACAAAACCATCAGCTTGACGAGCTAAGTCAATTTAATTGCTGAAGTTATTATGATTCAAACGCCAGGAAAATCACTTCTACCGATAATATCGAAGCTTTTTGAGAAAATTCTCATAAAAAGTCTTAATAAAATCGTAGAACGAAAAACAATAATTCCAGCGCATCAGTTTGGCATTCGACTAACCATTCTACGATTGATCAAACCCACAGATTACGCACATTATTGAAAAAGCCTTTGAGGGAAAAAATTATGTTCTACCGTATTTTTGAATTTTGCAAAAGCGTTCGTTAAAGTTTGTCACAAAGGACTGATTTCGAAACTAAAACTGACTTGAGCGAAACAGCATTATGACATCATAAAATTATATGTATATATCAAGTCGCTACTTCTGCGTTAAACAAGGAGACAAGTATCCCATCCTTAGGGAAATAAAAGCAAGAGTTCCACAAGGTTCACCCATGACCTGCCAATAGCCTGCAATTATACAACAGACACATTTGCAGATGATACCGCGTTGCTTGCTGTACTTAAGGGGTCAGTAGGGTAATTTGGGCCGGTTTTTGACATTTTTTTGACATTTTCATTCTACAATAGAACTTTTTTCACATATCATGAGGTACATATGTATACGTGGAGTGTATAAACAAATTTTTTCGGAATTTTTTGATGACGTCTGTCGGAGAAATACGAGCGCTGCTATATATATTCTGGCCTAGGGCAACACTAAGTGTTGCCAGGTGCAATCTGACATTTCCATTGGAAAGTTTGACATTTTTTAGCATAACATCACTCAGAACGTTTTGTCATTTAATTGTGAATTGTTTTATTTACAGGGAATTAAAAAATTCATCTCGGCCAAAAAATGGAATTAACTCGTGAACATTTACATGCGATCATTTTTCACAACTTCCGACGTGGATTATCACGACAAGAGTGCATCGATGAACTAAAATCTTTGTATGGCTATGAAGCACCATCCTATAGTACTGTGAAAAACTGGTACAACGAATTCAATCGTGGCCGACGCTCGCTCAAAGACGAATTCCGTCTAAGGTCGTCCAAAAACAGCCGTTGTGCCAGAAAACATCGATGCCGTACGTGAACTGATAATGCAAGACCGTCATGTAACATACCTTCAGATAGAGGCATGCCTATGCATTTCTCCCACCAGCATACATTCGATATTGCATGAACACCTGGCCGTAAAAAAGGTTTGTTCTCGTTGGATCCCGCACAATTTGACAATCGCTCAAAAAAAGGCTCGTGTGGATTGATGTAAAGAAATGCTGAAAAAATACGATCGCGGTGCTTCAAAAGACGTTTATAAGATCGTCACAGGTGACGAATCATGGATCTAACCATTTTCTTTGATAAATATGTCTATTTACATTATTAGGCCAGAAATATATATAGCAACCTACGTAGCTGGGTGAATGAGTTGCGTTTTTTCACTGGCGGACACGATTTCTCATGTTTGGATCATCTGAAACACAAAAACCCTACTTATTCTTAAAATATACGGGAATGGTTATCGTCCCTACCAGAATCATGAAAAAATGTTGATAAATAGAAAAGGAATTAACGTTTTTTTTAATTTTTTTCCGTGTTTTTTTTCATAAATTTTGTCTTAATATTGTCAATAAATTATAAAAAAAATTTTGAATCTGGTAGGGAAGATAGCTAGACGTCTTGTGAACATTAAAAAAAATAATAATTAAGCAAATCGGTTGAATAGTTCGACCGGAATCGTGTCCGCCAGTTTAAAAAAGTGTGTTTTGAGGAAAACGCGTTTAAAATTTGAGGTGAGCATTCCGAGCGCTCCGAACGTCGTGCGGTATTATTATTTTTGGGCCTTTTTCGAAACCTTCCAATGGTAAAGTGGTACATTACATACATTAATTTTAAGGGTATACGACAACAGAAAATGCAAAACAGAAAAAAAATTAAGATTACCCTACTGACCCCTTAAGAAAGTCTTTTGACTCTAAGCTACGGAAGTTCATATAAAAAACAAATGGAAGGAGCTCGACATGCGACTCAAAAATATTAATATGTTAATTGGTAACAAATAAGTGTTATCCATCGAAAATAAGTTACTTATCTACAAACAAATACTCCGACCGATATGGAGCTATGGTGCACAACTCTGGGGATGTAGTAACGCAAATAATAAGAAAGTCATCTAACAATTTTAAAACAAAGTATGTATTAAGACTAATTGTCAAAGCGCCTTGGTATTGTAGATGTGCTGATATAGAGCGTGATCTAGACGTAAACTCGGTTAAGGCAGAAATATTTTAAATTGCAGCATCATATAGTGCAAGTTTGCAACAGCATTGTAACGAAGAAGTAGCCATGTAATTTGCTAGAGATGGACAACCAAGACAACTCAAACATCTCAAGCCCAGCGATTTTTCAAATTAGCCAATACCCAAAGTTGTTTTGTAATTTTGTAATAACTATAGGTTTAAATATGGCTCAAGCAGTTCGCGACTTCCGGTTTTTGACCAAGTATCCTCTGGGTAGCCTAAGAACATCCGTTTGAAGGCGAGCTAAAGTAAGAAGGCGAAACATCCTCTTCACAGGGTTGTGCGCTGGGTTTGGGACCCACCACGTAAAAAACAGTACCAATGAAAAAGCACAACAAGCCTCGGATGAGAGACCCCCTTTTGATGACGGCCATAGCAAACGAATTAAGGACTACGATTTTACGGCATGCACCTGGAATGTCCAGTCCCTTAATTGGGAAAATGCCGCTGCCCAGCTGGTTGATGTCCTCGGTAGAGGACCGCCGTCGAAGAAATGCGATGGACAGGACAAGGACTGAGACGAGTAGGTTCTTGTGGCATTTACTGCAATGGCCATATAAAGGAGCGCAAATTTGGTGTGGGATATTGATATCATCGGCCTCAACGCCCGCGCCGTTAGTTCTGCTTTCTCCAGACTGGACAAGGAAGCAAAACAAATGGGTCTACCAGTGAACAAGGGCAAGACGAAATATCTCCTGTCATCAAACAAACAGTCGTCGCACTCGCGACTTGGCTCTCACGTCACTGCTGGAAGTCATTACTTTGAAGTCGTAGATAATTTCGTCTATCTTGGATAAAGTATAAACACCAACAACAATGTCAGCCTGGAAATCCAACACAGGATAACTCTTGCCAACAGGTGCTACTTCGGACTGAGTAGGCAATTGAGAAGTAAAGTCCTCTCTCGATGAACAAAAACCAAACTCTAAAAGTCACTCACAATTCCCGTCCTGTTAAATGGTGCAGAGGCTTGGACGATGACAACAACTGATGAGTCGACGTTGCGAGTTTTCGAGAGAAAAGTGCTGCGAAAGATTTTTTGAGTTATACGACGCCATTGACATAGTTAAGCGAATTAAGAGACAGCGGCTACGCTGGCTAGGTCATGTTGTCCGAATGGACGAAAACACTCCAGCTCTGAAAGTATTCGACGCAGTAGCACATTGCGAAAAGAAGAAACGACTAGCGCGCTGTTGTTAACTCAGCTATAATCGCGTAAACGGTGTCTACGCCAGTAAAGAAGAAAATAGGTTTAAATATATGAAGTCAAGTTGCTTATAAGTCCTTTCTTTTATCTGAACTAGTTGCAATATATTAATAAAAAATACTGTTCTTGTTTGTGAATGGTAAAAAGAGCGGCCGAAGTGAAGGTTTTTTTCTTGTGATAATTCAATAACAATTCTTAAAAAGTGTGAATCGTTAAAAATGATTAGGCAAGTGAAGATCTAGTAGTAGATCGCCCATTGATCAGTTTCAAACTCATACACTTCAATTGTTCATCTTACCACTTAAGTTATACCACAAATGATCGTTGTCTTCATCGGTCGCCTGTATTAGTGCTACTAAAAATCCTGGCCGATCACTTTCAGTTACATCAATACGACTATCTTCCTCTTTTATAATAGGCGCATGCGGAGAATTTGTCGATACTGGTATGACAACTATATTTAATTTAGCATTTTGGTTACGTTTCGGATTTCCATTATCTTCAGCTCGTATATTCAAATCATATTCGGCGTCCACTTCCAATGGTTTCGTTAAGTAAATAAAACCAGTGTCTAGGTCCATGCGAAAACGGTTTTTACCCTTGCCAGATTTTATGAAATAAGTAATGCGCCCATTCTCACCGATGTCATTATCAATGGCACGTGCCTAGCAAGAATATGAAATAAGGAGAATAAAAAAAGATAACTTTGAAAGCTTGTCGATGAAAGTATTTGAATACCTGGAAAACTGTTTCGTTTATGTCTACTGTAGAAGGTACTTGAATTTTGTAGAATCGTTGCTCAAATTCAGGACTGTGATCGTTGATATCTACAACTGAAACAACGACACGCGTTGTTGAAGTTAGTGCTGGAGTGCCGTTATTGGTAATGGAGATCTACAGTAGAGATTGAGGGAATTGATTGGTTATTGAAAATTTTATTTATGTGTGTATTTCAAAAGTATCTGAAAGTAAGTAAGTGATAAATTACCTCTAGTATATGCTCTGATTGATTTTCTCTATCTAGTTTTCTCTCCGTAGTTATCAAATTCCCTGTAATAGATATCAATAAATATTTAGTGATCTTTTTTTATAATCTTGCAACATATTGCTAAAGAAAATAAAAGTTTTTTTCCACTTGACGGTTCTTTGTAACACCTAATAATTTACACTTCGCGTGTTTTTTGAATCGATAGTTTTTTTTCTGTAAGTTGATAGTACTATTAGTGACATCTATGTTAAATTTCACGTCAAAATATTCATTACTATTTAAGATACGCGTCGTTTTGTGAGGCTCTAAAATTGAATTCTTCGATTTTTACTATGTCTGAATTTATTGAACAAAGAAGTGTGATAATGAACCATCTCATACTGCATTGGTTATTCGTGATCATTTCGCCACATTTTCAAATATCGTGCCGCAACCACGCATTCGCCTGATTTACCTTCGTGTAACTTCTCCCTATTCAGTAAATTCACTTGACCACTCCGAGGACACCGTTTTGACTCAATTGAAGATATAAAAGCTGAATCGAAGAAGGTTCTGATGGCCATCACGACGGAGGATTTTCCAAGTGCTATGATGACTGGTAAATTCGTTGGCATAAGTGTATTGCAGCGGGTGGGGATTACTTTGAAGGATATGAAATGGGCAAAATTCACCATTCTGTTTGATAAATCAGGATGACGAGACGTTTTGAAATCCGAGTGTTTGTCTATCAGGTAAATAAGATTATCCTACTTCCCATATTTTCATTTTCCAGTATGCAAATCAAGCACCAATGAATGTATCGGGATGAAACTCTGCACGAATAACTAGTACTAAATAAGCCACCTTAAGACCAAAAATTGTCAAAATTATTAAATTAAAAGTAATTACAACTGTTTTCGGGCAATCTACGAGACATATTATTGAAATTCGGAGAAAATCATTTCTTCATAACAGTATGGAAAATGGCTTAAAAGAGATGAATACTTTCCTTAACCCCCATATACCTAACAAAACTTCTTGAAAAGAAGTCGTTTGAGTATTTCTGCAAACTCTGTGAAAATGAGTAAAATCATTGCCCCACAAAATGGGTGAAATTGGGACTACACCTCCCTTAGTTCCTATATACCTAACATTAATATTTTCAAACTTCCGGTTCATTTTATAACGCATCTATCGGTCAATATAAAGAAATTCAGAAAGAAAATTTCTCTAATAACAGTATATCATCTTGTCTTAAATGGATAAAGGCCTTCCTTGCATGTTATTATATGATTTCAATATTTTACTATACCTGATGTTGAATTTAAATCAAAAAATCCTTCCGGATTTCCCGAAGTTATCCGGTAAGTAAAAAACTGTGCTGGATTCTTATCGCTGTCGAAAGCGTTTAATTGTATGACGGGTGTGTTCTCTGGACTACCTTCCAAGACAGATACGTAGTAGACTGGTTTATCAGTTAATGGCACATTGTCGTTTTCATCTTCCACCTGAATGTTGACCTGTGGGAGAAAAGAACCAAATTCTTTGTTTAAATTATATAAGCGCTTATTGCTGAACATATTCTTTTCTAACCTAAGTTTTTTAATTACCTTAAGTTAAATTATGAAATTTAAATCTAAATTTTATTTCTACCTGCACACAACTGCTCAAAGGTATTATTGCATTATCTTGAGCGCAAAGCGTAAGCCAATAACTGGATTTTGTTTCAGCATCCAAATGGGATAATGTGCGTATGACACCTTTAAAAGAAAGCGAATATTGTTATACAAATCCGTTCCACAGCTAAAAATACAAACCAGTGCTTACCTTCATCATTTACTGTGAACACACCGATACCATCGCCACCGCGTATACTATAGGAGATCTTCGAATCTGGTCCATTTATATCGGCATCTTTCGCGGTTATGTTCATTACAAAACTGCGTGACGGCAGATTTTCTTTCACATGGCCTGTATAGACAAAATCGTCGAATTCAGGTGCGAAACGATTTTCATTCACATCGATAATCTCAATCACCACAGGCATATCGGTTGTTAAAGATGGTGAACCGCGATCTATCGCACTCACTATTAAATTATGCACTTGTCGTTTCTCGTAATCCAAATAGCCTAAAGTATGTATGACACCGGTGTGTTTGTCAATTTTGAACAGCTCTTCAACCGCCAGCTCTTCCTTTATTGAGAAGAATATTTCACCATTCGGACCGATATCGATGTCTGTTGCTTCGATTGCCGCCACCTCTGTACCGCGAGGTATATCCTCACGCACTTTAAAAATGAATTCCTGTACACCAAAAATGGGCGCATTATCGTTGATATCCTCGACCAATATGTTTATCACAGCTTCGGCTGTGAGTGCTAATTCACCATTATCTTTGGCTAGTATGTGCAGTTCATAATTGTCCAGCTTTTCCCGATCCAACGCGTTGGCTAAATATATACAACCGGTGCTGATGTTCACGAAGAAATCTTTCGTTTCCGTCTGCATGAAGTAGGCAATTTTTGCGTTTTCTTCTATATCCGCATCCGAAGCGTTTAAGCAAAATATCAAAGTGCCATTAAAAGCATTCTCTGGAAGATGAAATGTTGCTAGCGACTTTTGGAAAACCGGTCGATTATCGTTGCTATCGAGTATGAAAACGGGTAACAATTTTGATTGAGACTTTTTCGGCTGGCCAAGATCGTAAACAGTTACATTCAACACGTATTCATCTTGTCGTTCACGATCGAGATACCCAATTATTTGCAGTTCACCGCTATCAGGATCGATGCGAAATACCGAATCATTATCACCGTCCGAAATAGCCACAACTAATTTTCCATTATAACCTAAATCACGATCTCTAGCCTTTATCCACATCACAGTTTCGCCCAACTCAATGCTTTCGTTCAGTCGTAGTTCACTAGGGAAGTCTATGAATTCTGGCGCATGCATATTCTCGCCATAACGACTAGGCGTCAACCCCAGGTCATTTATGTAGGTCTTCTCATGTACGTTTGCATTATTGCGTTCCGCCGCCGCCAAGTTCTCAGCTAGTCGTCTGGAAACACCGGTTTCACGGCATTCAAAGCTACCATAACCACTGAACATATCGATATGCTCCATGAAGACATTCTTCTCATCACCAACAATATCAATGACCATATTCATTTCGTCCGAGAAATGTGTGCCATCAGTGGAAGATACATTTATGTAACGCGTTGTTGCTGAAACATCAGTCAAGTCACAACCAATCGATAGTACTCCTGTAGTTGGATCAAGATTAAAACAGCCATCTTCGCTACCCGATATGAGACGATAGGTAATGAAATCACCAGCATCAAAATCTATGGCCGAAAGCGTGAATATTTCCGTACCAACGGGTATATTACGCAAAACTTTTCCAACACAGTTGACACGCTCGAACTGTGGACGGTTATCGTTAATATCTCTAATTTTGATTAAGAGCTCCAATTCAGTTTGTCGTCGATATGGCAGGCCCCAATCTGATGCGCGTACGCTGAGCACATACGTTCTTCGCATGGTTTCGTAATCGATTAATGTTGTTGTTTTAAGCTCCCCCGAAAAATGATCTATTTCAAAGGGAACCTCATTCAGATTAGCTATACTATATGATATGTATGCATTCTCTCCACTATCCTTATCACGCGCTGTTAATTTTACAACAAAAGTGCCGGCCAATTCATTCTCATCTAATTCGATGGTCGTGTTCATCGGCTCAAATAACGGATCATTATCATTCATATCCTGTATATTAACTTTCACCTTCGCCGACGACTGCTTACGAAAGCCGAGATTAGCTTGATCAATTGCAGATACGGTGAGCGTGTAGAAGGATTTGCTTTCGGCATCGAGTGGCTTTTGTGTGTACAGCATGCCTGAATCAGGATTTATTCGAAACTCACCACCCTCATTTCCTCCAACTATCTCCAAATAGACCATGGCATTCTTACCTAAATCGGGGTCAGTCACTTTCAGCCTGATCACTGGCATATTTGGTGGCGAAGTTTCGGATATTGAGATTTCATATAAATGCTTAGTAAATACTGGTGCGTTATTTCTTTCCTTAATAAAGTGTACTGGAATGGTTTTGTAACAATGCCGCATGGGCACTCCCTTATCTTCGGCACGTAAGGTTAAATTATATTTTATGGAATCGTTTAGTTTTGCAAATTTATTTATTTCAATGAAATATTCACCGATATTATGTGTTGGTGTTATAACGAAATTTCCATCGGGATCACCATCAACAATTTGCAATTTATTTATTTCCCCATGTTTACCAGTGTCATTGTCGCTAACCTTAACTATACCATAAATATTCGAACTAAAATTCGAGGTTATACTAGAAAAAGTCTTAAAATATATTTCTGGAGTGTGTAAATTAACCTGAAAGTGAAATACAAAAACATTATTTGTTAATTAATGTGAAAAAGTTAATATTAAATGTTAAGCTGGAATCTAGGATATCATGGTATTCGGATTAACAAAGGGTATAAAATAAAGTGAAGTTCGTAGAAGCCTTTAGGGCTTCATTCAAGTTAGTACCAAAAACTAGCGCATGATTCATGTTTGTTCGGAGCAGCATGATTGGTTTAAAATTACAAAAATTTTATAAATGGAGTTGGTTCCAAGACGGCTTAAGAAGCGCATTTAGCTTTTTTAGACAAACTACCTATTCGAACAGAAATCTAAGTTATTTTCAGTACGAACTGCACTATTTACAGTGAAATAAGAAATTTATTAGGAAATCTCTTAAGAAATCGGGGATGTTTATAATCAAGAGAATTGAGAAATGTGTCCAAGTAATATTAGAAATAAGTATTTCTCACAAAATCAACCAAACAATGGTCATTGAATAAAAACAATTATTGTGCCTGAGTTCTGTGCCATTAGAAGCAATATAATGTACATATGTAACTTATGTGTAGAAGTTCACGGAAATGAGGAGAATTCTCTGAATTCCATTCACTTGGGAGTGGCTAGAAACGATTATTTTACATTGGCCCAAGCAGCTCACGAGATCCAGGTTTAGAACAAGTATTCTCTGGGTAGCCAGAAAACATACGTTTGAAGGCGAGCTAAAGTCAGGAGGCGAAATATCTTCTCCACATAGTTGTGCGCTGTGTGTGAAAAGAATAAACCGGCCTCGGATAAGTGACCCCCTTTTGATGACGACCCCTGCAAATGTGTTAAGGATTACGATTTATGGGCATGCACCTGGAATGTTTGGTCCCTTAATTGGGAAGGTGCCGCTGCCCAGCTTGTTGATGACCTTGTTAGAGTAAAGGCTGACATCACCGCCGTCCAAGAAATGCGTCCCATCCATCGCATTCGGACTGAGGCGAGTAGGTTCTTGTGGCATTTACTACAGTGGTTATATAAAGAAACGCAAATTTGGTGTGGGAATGATTTTCTACTCGACTTACACTCCTGCTCTCTGGGAGCACTAATCAGCAACTCGGTATAAGAGAACTGTGGGACGGCATTTCAAGCTGTACGTAAGGACAGAAGAACTGATAAAGAGCATCCATCAGCTTCATTGTAGAATATGGTACGGAAGCATGCCCAATGATTGGAATTTAAGTGTG
This sequence comes from Bactrocera tryoni, assembly GCF_016617805.1. Lineage (NCBI taxonomy): Eukaryota > Metazoa > Arthropoda > Insecta > Diptera > Tephritidae > Bactrocera > Bactrocera tryoni. The sequence continues at coordinate 59,832,393 of NC_052503.1, read as the reverse complement.
CTGTACCCAATTCACAAAAAGGGAGACCCCACAATCTGCGCATCTACCGTGGGATAAATCTCCTAAATATGGCATACAAGGTTCTATCTTTACACAATACGCTCGTGTGTGAAAGATTAAATCACACCACCGTCAACAAACTGATTGAACCTTATCAGTGTGGCTTCGGGCCTGGCAAATCAACAACTGAACAGATATTCACCATGCGCCAAATCTTGGAAAAGACCAGTGAAGAGAGGATCGACACACACCACTTCTTCGTTGATTTCAAAGCTGCTTTCGACAGCACGAAAAGGAGCTGCCTTTATGCCGCGATGTCTGAATTTTCACACAAGGCGACTCCCTATCGTGCGACTTCTTTAATCTACTGCTGAAGAAAATAATGCGATCTGTAGAAATTGGCCTCAACATCCGCGCCGTGGGTTCTGCTATCTCCAGACTGGATAAGGAAGCAAAGCAAATGGGTCTGCGCACACGCGACTTGCCTCCCATAACTTCGAAGTCGTTTCGTCTCTCTTGGAACCAGTATTAACACCAATAACAATGTCCGCCTCAAAATCCAACGCAAAATAACTCTTGCCAACAGGTGCTACTTCGGACTGAGTAGGCAATTGAGAAGTACAGTCCTCTCACGACGAGCAAAGACCAAACTCTATAAGTCACTCATTACTCCCGTCCTGCTATATGGTGCAGAGGCATGGACGATGACAACATCTGATGAGTCGACGCCACGAGTCGAGTTTACGAGAGAGAGGTTCTGCGAAAGATTTATGGCCCTTTGCGCATTGGCAACGGCGTATATCGCGTTCGATGGAACGATGTACGAGTTATACGACGACATTGACATAGTGCAGCGAATTAAGAGACATCCGCTTCGATTGGAATCTCCAATTGGCGCCACCTTGGGAAAGAAAGAAACAACTGGCGCGTTGTTGTTAAGTCGGCTATAACCGAGTAAGCGGCTTCTAAGGCAGTAGAAAAGAAGAAGAATTCCTTAATGATATGCCACCATATGACCAAAACTTTTCCAAATCCAACCAGAACTGTTCAAGTCTCTAGATACAGAATATGTGGACCCCAGTATCTATAGTTGACTTTTCAACGAAAATATCGTAATTCTGTGTATCAAAAATGGGTTGAATCGGATCATCGGTCATTACTTCCCTGAACCCCCATATACCTAATATAAAGATTTTTAAACTTCCAGGTTATTTTATGCTGGATATATCAGCCAATATTTGAGTTATTTCAATGAAAACTACAGAACATATCTTACTCATAACAGTATATGTTTGTGTCTAGGATAGATACAATTGGGCGAAAACTTGACTTAGCCCCCATATAAGTATTACCAGAATTTTCGAACATCCGGCTGACTTTCCTTGACTGTTGAATATATGTGAGATACCTTAATGAAATCCAGGGAACAATTGTTTAGTATGTGCCATAATAATAGTATATAGATAACAACAAATCTTATGCGAACAAACAAATCCAACAAATCTTATCGAATTTGTCGGTCTGTGTATGAGTTATATAGAGTACTAGCGCTCCGGTACGTGCTTCGGGAAATAATAAAAAAAATCTTTTTAACATCACATTCAATTATTCAAACAAAAAATATTTTATTAATTGCTATCTATTTTAAAACTTAATTGTAATCGTTTGAATTGAAATGGCATATCAGTTGATAGGGATATCAATCATAGGGATACGCGGTATCAAAAAACTTTCTCCTTTTGATTTAGCAGTTAAAAATAAAATTTTCCAACAAAAAATGTGATAAATAAAGAACCGCTCGACCGATTTTGTGCACACTTCACATAAACCAGCTACTAAATAGTCCGAGCAAAACCTAAAGATTTGGTTTGGATAGGTGTAGATATAGTATATATATTGAATTTATTTGTTACAAAAAGTTTCCGATTTTGTGCAAACTTCACATATCACATGATATCTTGCAGCTAATTTGGTAGAACAACGGAAAACGGTCTTTTTTAATTGACCACCACTGCAGAACATCAAAATCTTCACTGTAAGCTTTATTAACATTTTTATACGTTTGAATTTCATCTTGAATATGGGATATAATGTTAGTGCTCTGAATAGGTTGGGAATAATCTGCAAAAATATTATCTATTTCCTGTGTGGGTTTAATTAATTGTACAATATCCTCATTTTGGCTATTTATATTAATATCTATCATCATTTCTTCAATGTCTTTGACAACCTGTTCCTTTTCTAAATCTGTGAGTTTTGTCAATTTATTTGTGGGTGGAAATAAAAATAGGGCAAGGCAATGTTATGAAATTTTTTTAAATTATTTTATTTTAAAAGTGAAAACTTACATTTTTGTACAATTTTGATGTCATTGTCTTTCGAAGTGGCTATTTTTTTAAGTTTATTAATGTGTGGAATAGTCAAATGCAATGTTGGATAATTGCTACCCTTCAGCTTTTTCGAACAAGCTTCAAAAGGAGCAAGAAGTTTCATCAGTCCGCTTATATTATTTACATTAATATCTTGAATTCTACATATTTCTTTTTTTTTCATCAAAATCTGAGAATTTTATTGCAACAAAAACTTGCATTCTCTTGTGCGTTCATTGCACGAGTGTCGTTTTCCATACAATCCATGTTTATATACGTGTTGAATAATACTGAGCTCATCTGCACAGTTGTATAATAGCACACACAAGCTGTCCTTATAATTTCGCTTGATTTACAGCGTATTAAAAAAAGACAAATGTAGTCCTCATTCACGAAGAGTTCAACCATTCTAAGTGAGAACAATAAAAATGCTGTGCTACTTAGTACTTCTGCCCTAAGAAGTATACTGTACAGCAAAGAATGAGTACAGTATTTTTAAGAACACTACACTACTGTACAGGTCTGTTAAGCTACATAGATATGGGTACATTCATGCAGAAGTTTAGTATCTATATTGAATTAATTTGTTGCAAAAAATGCGGATTCAGAGGGGGAAATTGAGGACATTTCCCCCCTCCAAGGGCTAAATAGCTTATTAATAATTTTACTACTCTGAATAAAGATCTGTACCTGAAAGTGCTAAATTTGAAACAACGCTGGTTGATAGAGAACTTCAAATAGATGCTGCATTCAGCTCCATCTGTGATTTGTTCGATTAATACTGACATTTTAAGGCGTGTTTTTTACTGTGGCAATTTATCTTGAAGAAACAACAATAAGTAACTAGAAAAGTTAGGAAACAGCGGGAAAAACAACGAGACTCATCGCAGCCGTGTGTAAATTTGAACTTATGATTGGGATGTTTTGCCTATGTAAATATCTCTAACTCATTCACTCAGCGTGATTCTTCAGAAAGAATGAATCGATCTGACAAAGGCACTCGTAACGTTTCCAAATCACAGACAAAAAAGCTAAGGACATGTTCGATCCATTTATTCAAGCACGATAAAAATGGCGGCATAACTGAAAGTTGACGTAGAATAACCAAGAAACTGCGGCCGACAAACAAAAAAACGAAAATTTCTGCGTGAGAACTTGCGAAGAATACTACAGGGTCTCAGAGTACATTCCTCTGTTGGATACAATCGGCCAAGATTTGAAGACGCGCTTTTTTAGAGAAGTATTAGATGGACTTAAACTGAGTTTGCTACTTCCAGAAAAAGGATGAGCTTTGAAAACCAAAGCAATTGACAACTTTTTGATTGCTTGATAGATAGATTCAAAGGCCTTTAGGATAATGACAACGTCGTGTGAAATTTGAAGCTGAAATATGAACTTGATCACTGGCAGTGCCATTGGGGGCAGAAGCAAAAATCAAAAGACAACAAGTTTCCGACTACTGCATTGGAAACGTTGAAAACTGCGATGTAGACCTATACCCCGTAATTCATAGTTTTTTTCGCATATTCTGCACACTTCCTGTGACGAATGCGAGCTCTGAAAGCTCTTTTTCGGCACTTCGCTATGCGAAAACGTGGCTGAGAACAAAAATGCTTCAAAATAGATTGAACGGCCTGGAGTTGCTGCACACGCATCATAATATTGAAGTCACTGCAGAGGAAGTTTTAGGAAGATTCCCGCTCGTCTACTATTTATAATATATTTTAAAGCTACTACTATTTTAATACATTAATAATATTCATGTTTCCAGTATATGTTTATAAAGTGCTACACCTAAGCACTAAATTACGATATACATAAAGCAGTAATTTGGTACAAAGGATCGTAGTAATGAGGCCACCTGTGGGCAAATTTTTTTGAAAAAGTGGCCCCGCCCTCTAACAAGTTTAATGTACATATCTCCTAAGCCACTTAAGCTACAACAACCAAAATATGGTAAGTACAAATCTTATAAGAACTTCTACCGACAGTGTGAAAATGGATGAAATCGAAGGACAACTCCCTATATAACGGTACTGTTAAAAACTACTAAAAGCGCGATAAATCAATAACTAAATACGCCAGAGACAACCGACCAACCGATTTCGACAAAACATTTTTCTTACATTCTTATGTCACTTTGTGAAAATGGACGAAATCGGAAAACAACTACGCCTACTTCCCATATAGCGCAATTTTAAATTCCACTTGATTCGTTCAGTTTCCAGTACACGAATCAAGAAGCAATTAATATAAAGTGATACAACTTTGCCCGAATCATGTCTTTAGTGTGCGCTACCTTACGACCCAAAATTGTTAAAATGCACTGAAAACTGTTCAAGCTCCTAGGTACCGAATATTTAGACTATACCTATAGTTGACTTTTGATCGAAAATGTTGGTCAGTGTGTGATATATATTACTGAAATTAAGGGATTCAATTATATGTCTGCATTTATGAAGTAAAATGGTGACAACCCTAAATAAAATAAATCGACAGCCAACAATTTAGGCTTAATAATGGGGCGAACAACAAGTCTTTATTACAGGGTCCGGCACTCGAAGTTTCAATTAAAAAAGCCATAAAATCGGTTTGGAAAATTATGTGTGATAAATTCAGAACCAATTCACTTTTACTCGATATGACCACCTCTTGCCTTAACTATGGCCTTGAGACGGTCAAAAAACGAATCGCAAGCTGCCCGAATATGACTTGCCGATATTTTGGCCCACTCACGGACAATGACTTTCTTCAGCATCTCGAGACTGGTGTATTTTTTACATCGGACCTTGCTCTCCAAAATGGCCAGAGAGAATAATCCACTGGATTCGCATCTGGTGAATTTGAGAGGCATTGTGTCGGAACGCTGTTTTTCAGCCATTCTTGGTTCACTTGCGCTTTGTGAGACGGTGCTGAGTCTTGTTGAAACGTCCATGGTTTGCGACCGAAATTTTTGTTTGCCCACGTTTTCACCTCCAGAACACTTTCCCGATAATATGTCCCATTTACTTTGACGCCAGGCTCAATGAAAACAACTGGAGAGCGCCCATCTGCGGTGACAGCGGCCCAAACCATTATTTGTGGCGGGTACTGCCTCCTGGTTTCGAGAGTTTACGAATTGCTCAATTGGAAAATTTTTTTCGTCAGAAAACACAATGTTCGGAATTTGACCGCTTTCGGCCAAGCGAAGCAACTGCTTCGCTCTCTCTAGTCTTACTTGTTGCTGCTTCGGTGTGAGATCATGGCCCTTTTGAACTTGTAAGGCTTGACCTTGAGCTCATTTTTCAATATGCGTCGGATGCTGCGGTCGGACATTTTCAGTTCTTTAGCCATTTGATTGGCACTTCGTCATGGATTTCGCTCAAGTCGCTTCTTCACTTTCCGAACCATCTCACCATTACCAGTATCGAGTAACAAGTGATGGTGCGATAAACAAAAACTTGATTCACATTAAGGTGTTTGAGCTGACGAACAATTGCTGGCTGTGTTTTTCGAGCTAAATATAAAGCAATCACACTATTACGTTTGAAGTCCATCGCTGATCATTTTTTTTTGCGTTCACTTTTGGCAAAACGCTTTTGTACACTTGTGAACAATACTCCGAACTGTCAGTGTTTATAAACAGCTGATTCCATTGCGACAGCTGCGCAATCGGTCTGAAGCAGGTTACACTTCGAGTGCCGGACCCTGTATTAAGCTTGGTGGCCGCAGATCAAAACCCATCTACAACGTGTCTGTTTTTTTGAGCTGTAGACATAATTGGACCATCCTTGAGCTGTTATAACCTTATTAGATTTATTTTTATTGGGCTATTTAAAATCACAGGTCTATTGCAACCATTCCACTACTATGTGAGGTTTTCAGATGCATTTATGAAGAATAGTCATGGAAAATTGGGACAAACGAGAGCGTATGTATATGGAAAAGCGTGGAGGCTATTTTCCCAATGTGTTATTCCATAAATAGCCCTATCTTTGGTACTATATAACTCAATAAAAAATTACAATCGGAAAAACTAACAACTGTTTTTTCCATTTAATTCAAATCTTGCATTAATTTTAGGACACTCTATACCTACATATATATGGGTAATACAGGGATATACTAATACAAAATCAAACATCTATTTACCCATATTGATACGTCATATGAGTTCATTCCACTTTTGGTTTGGAAAAGTTGGGCGAAATTTATATTTTATTCATAACATTTTGTCCATATTTTTGCTAATAATAACCCAATAATCCTTGAAAAGTTAAAATATTAAATATATATACATAATATAAAGTGATAATGCATTTGCAAAAATATTTCACTTTGAAATAAATTTGTTTTATTTTCCACAAAAAATGATGCATACTTAGCAAGCATAATTGTCTGATGACGAATGTCAGATTTAAATAAGTCAAACCCGTTATAAAATTGGAAAATTCGTAATCGATTTATACACATTTTTCATGAAATCAAGTGCGTTTATGACGTGGTAAAGCCTTAAACTTTTTAAAATCGCTTTAATAGCAAAAAATATGCACGAAATTTGTGTGAGAAATATGAACATATCGTCACCTGAAATGCAAAATAACGCAACAACATTTTCGGAAATTTACAGTGGCAAGAATGAAACACGGAATAAAATGGAACGTGAGTGAAAAAAAATTTAAAATTGATTAAAACTGGTTTGTATCTGAGCACAGAACCTGAAAATGTTGGACATATGTAATGTTATGTATATAATTTGAAGTAGTGAATCGTAATCAATAACACACTCAATTTTGAATTTTTTGATGATACGTTATTTTGCATTTCAGGTGACGATATGTACCTGTATATACATATATGTATATACTTACATTTATTGCCAAAGTGAATGCGAAGGGAACTAATATAGTGGAACAGTAACAAGCTAAATAAGATGGATAATAAGACATTCTTGACAATGTGGTTGAATTCAGGTATGTATGTATATCACAGAAATACATAAATATACAGATAAAATTGATCTATTAAATTGTTACTAGCAAGTATGTATACCTTACTTATTTTAAATTTGATTTCATAATAGAGATTTATCAGATAATGGGTTCAACAAAATACGGTATATTTAAAAAAAAATAATATAGTTAATTTTTTTTTCAAAATCGTCTCACTGTAAGTATGACGATGTTGGTTCTATGACCCAAACGGTTGTCTTAATCATGTATTCTATGAAAGTTGATTTATAACAGGTTATATATATGTACATATGTATATACTTGAGTATGATGTTACTTACTTGTTCTACGGTTATGGAAACTTTCGCTTTACTCGATTGATGATTGTAATGATTAATGGCTGAGCCGCGATCATTCGCAAGCACTGTTAAGTTATAATGAGAACTTTCTGTATATCTTAGCTGCCTATTTAATGTAATTACTCCAGTCGTGGGATGTATCGAAAAGTATTCATTGTCGATAAGAAAACTATAGTATATTTCGCCATTAACACCCAAATCGGCATCTTCGGCTGTAACACGCAATATACTTCTATGTATTGGCATATCCTCCGGAACGATTTGTGCATATTCAATGGGATAGAAGAGCGGACTCAAATCGTTGCGATCCAATACACGTATATGTACAGTTGTTTCCGTCTCATCACTGATATAATCATCACCTAGATTATATTTGATCATCGCTCTCACTTTCAACAAATACTCCTCATTCTTTTCTCGATTTAGCACAACATTACTAGTTCTTGTGCGTATCGCTAGAAATGCAATATCATCAACTAAACGCTCTTCAGCTTTAAATAGCTTGTCACGGTCTCCTGCTACGATGCGATACTTAACCTCGGCACCCGGTATAATGGCAATACCCATAATGTCTTCACGCGCCAATGGTATCGCATATGTTTTGCCTACACTGTTCTCGGGTATGGTGGCATTGTACAATTTGTGTCGGAATTTGTACTTATTTAACGTGATATAATTTGCTGTGACATGCAGTGATGTCGCCTCACTTCTTTGATGATGGTGTATGCGCTGATGTTTTTGCTCTGTTGGTTCGGGTACATCCGTTTTCAGATAAGTTGGTTGCAATAGGCAAAACCAAATTATTAGAATTGTCCATAAGGACGTGGGCTGTTTTGGAGTCACGAACACTGCATAGCGTTTGATCTTCATATTACAAATACTATAAGAACAAGTTACATGGCATAATCCTGTAAGAAAAAATACGAACATACATATATAAATAAAGGTAAGCAATAAATTCAATTACTAGTAGTATTTCCTTATGACCTAGTACCGATTTTATTGAGCTTTCGATTTGAATCCGCCCTATATAAAATTAATATATTCCAAAATATCGGTTTAGAATAAAAATAGACCTTTTCAATCTTCTTCTTCTCTTATTATCTCAACCCCTTATTTTATAAAGAGAATAATTCGAAAATATCATACATTCCATATGTTCACTAGCGAACGGGCTGGTAATGGTATACCTCAGTCGAATAAATATTTGAAATTGTTTTCCTTTATAATTTATGATTTGCTTACGACACAACAAACATTGTTATACATACATACATACATATCAGAGAACTGCAACGAGCAATAAATTTTTGTTCATAATCGGGTATTGTTACTCTGTCTGATTGTGTCAGTTCGATTCCTGTACACGAATCGAACCGTCTGTCTTTAAATCAGAGAACAACTTTGAATCACTAGCGATCAGCTTATACATGATTTGTTTATGAATCGAACCGAAATGATCCATACTCATCTTCAATGATTGAAATGATCGACAGCGTTCGGTTTGTATATCATCCCCTAAACACTGATTTACTCGTGCACTTCTGTTCTATTACAAAAACATATGTGTCTATATGCATATGTTTTATGTATAATGGGAATTGCATCGAGTACATACATACAACAAATGTATGTATATATGTATGCACGTACTCGATGGAATTGCCATTGCTTACGCATCGAAAATTTGTAATATGCGCAGATGTTCAAAGCTGATACATTTTTTGCCACACATGATTCAAATCAATCCAGCAGAAAATTGTTGTTGTTTGCTGTACTCGTAGATTTACTGGTTGTTTACCCGCAGTTTCACATCGATTCAAACAATCGTCGCAACGCTATGAACTGACACGATACGATTTGAACCGAAGCTAGCCATACCGTTTACTCGATCGTGATTGCCGAAGAACAGATTGTTCGTGTTGCATCAAATCAGTTGACACTGGCGGATACTCGAATTAATTAACAATATTGTCTATGATGAAACGGTATGGGTTCGATTGTGTGTTTGGCACGAGTGTTTGTTCTGATTTAATCATACTCGTTGCAGCTGTCTGATACATATGTACAGTGAATCAAAAAAGTTTTGGCTCACTTTGATTTTCTAAAGAAAGATAGTTAAAAAGCAACAAAAAATAATCTCATTCAATTATTTTTATACATAGTGTAACTGGTAGAAACAAAACAAAATGCAAGCGAAAATATACCGTTACATTCACCCCCCACTCCCCCCAAATCTAGAAAAGAAGTCAGAAACAGCGAAAAACACATCAAAAAAGTATTGTCACACATCATGTTTTTTGCATATTCCTCTTTAAGTCCTTTCCCCCCGTTCCTTTGATCCCGTTTTTGGTGACTTCTGTTAGATATTGCATATTAATGAATAATTAGAGCAATTGACTTTTAGTAATGTGTTTAGCCTTGACATAGATTGAGCAAAATGGTTCGCGGAAAAGAGATAACCGTTGAAGTGTGAAAACTCATTTTGAATCTGTATCTGGAAAAAAATCATTGCGCGAAATAGGACAAATTGTCAATAGATCATTTTCCAAAGTAAGGAATGTAATAAACCATTACATAAGCAGCGGAAAAATAGAAAGCAATTCCAGATCTGGAGGCCAAAAACTTTTTCTGATCGGGAGGAAAGGTCCATTATTGGCGCAGTGGCAAAATACCCAAAAATTTCGGCTGTAGGATTGAGTGAAAAAATGCAGGAACAACTGGGGAAAACATTTAGCTCACAGATAGTTCGAAATACCCTGCATAAGGCCGGTAATCATGGTCGTGTACCTCGACGAAAGCCTCACATTTCAAAAGCTAACAAAAAAAAAGAGGATGGATTTCGCTAAAGCTCACCTACACCAACCTGAAACTTTTTGGAAAAACGTAATTTTTAATGATGAATCCAAATTCAATTTATTTGGATCGGATGGGTCTCAAAAAATATGGCGAAAGCCCAACATGGAGCTCCAAGAAAATAACATCTTAAAAACAATCAAGCATGGCGGCGGAAACGTAATGGTGTGGGGGTGTATAGCGGCAAGTGGAGTTGGGAATCTTGTTTTTATAGACGAAAAAATGGATAATCTTGTTTATTTAAGCCTTTTGAAGAACAATTTGCTTTCGAGCGTAACTAAATTGGGCTTAAATGGAGAGAAATGGCAGTTCCAACAAGACAATGATCCCAAACACACTTCGCGTTTGGTTCAAGAGTGGTTAATTTATAACTGCAAGCAGCTGAAAACACCTCCGCAATCCCCTGATCTCAATCCCATTGAGCATATTTGGCATTTGCTTAAAAAAAAATTCGCACGTACCAAATAACTTCGAAAGAATCCCTTAAAAATGCTCTGAAGGAAGAATGGGCCAATATTACCAGTCGGGAGACTTCCCATTTGGTCGCAAGTATGCAAAGGCGTTTGCAAGCGATTATTAAAGCCAAGGGAGGTGCAACAAAATATTAAACATTTCCAATTTCTTTTTCTTCACCTTTTGTATTACCATTTTTATACTTTGTGAGAATACTTTTTTTATATGAATATGACTCTTTTTCATTATTTTCTTAATAATTTCCTACGTGTATGAATTTTTTATTTTTAATTTTTGTATATATGTATTAAAAAACATTATTTAAACGAATATGTTTGTTTTTTGCTTGGTATGTTCAGTTAATTAAAAGTTTTATTGAAGCAAAGTGGAAAAACTGAGGTGTGCCAAAACTTTTTTGATTCACTGTATATTATTGTAATTATCTTATGGTTTAGCGTCATTTAAAAAATTCATTAATACAGTACTCATAGTACGGTTATTTCTCATGAAGTAAGTCGGAACATGTGTAAAACCATATTTAGATGTACATATATGCAAAATTAATAATTTTTGTTCTCACCGGTGCCACTGATGATATGTTTATATCAATAGAAAAAAACTGAGATAAAAATTTTAAATCACAGTACATGAATAAAGATTTAGGACGAAAAAATGAATTAAATTTGGTCAATATTATCAGATGAGGAGCGTGACTTGATTAAAGGAATGAGTCACTCGGGCATCAAAGCTAGCCAGGCTTCTTTTTCTGTAAAGAAGCATTTGCACACAATAACAAATTTTCTGATAGGTACTATTGATGACAGGAGTAAACGGCACATTCAGAAGCTAGCAACCAATAGCCATATGAGTTGCAGACAAATAAAAGGAGAACTTGGTCTACATAAATGTAAATAAACAACGTGTGCATCAAATAAGAAAATATTTATGCATTAAATATGAAAAGCAGTGCAACGTAAAAAAAAGAATGAATTGCATTTTATGAAAGATATACATTTTGGTTCAAAGAATTCGAATCTGACCAAAAATTCTCCATGAGAAGCTGTCAAATCGCGTTCATGGTAGGGGATCGCTTGTGGTATTGGCAGCATTTTCATCAAGAGGCAAGTCCAAAATATACTTTGCAGAAATCTACATTGATTTGTTGGAAGCTCCTTGATTTTCTTGGTGATTTACATGGTGATGAATGGATTTTTCAGCAAGACAAAGCACCGATCCAATTGGCTAAAACGGCAAAGACGTTCTTTAACTCTCGGAGAATTGTTTTGATGGAGTGGTCTGCCTTAAGCCCAGATTTGAATCCGAACGAGGATCTATGAAGAAGTCTTTTGGACGAAATTTATACATCTTCCAAGGAATATGACATCCTTAAACAACTAAACATGCAATTTTGGTCGAAATGGTCAATTGATATGTCTAAAAAAAAACTGGTGGAGTCAATGCATCATCGTGTCCAAATGATGAATATATGTAAGAGCAACACCTTCCCTTATTAAAAAATACAATATTATTTGATTTATAACTAAGAAGATATGTAATTGTATTGAAATAATTTTTTGCACACATGTATAAATATTTTATATAGAAATATCGGAAACTATGTATCTAAACAAACAAAATACATATGTTATCTATATAGACGACATAATAATGTTGGGCAAAGACTAGCAAAGCCAATTGGAATTCAATTGGAAGGTTTTCCGTAAGGATGTTGAATTTTTAGATTTCATTATATAACTTACAGACATAAAAACTAATCCCGCTAAGGAAAAACCAAGAGTTGTCATACATATATTGCATATTGTACACAGAAGGACTTGAGGGATTTTCTTCGCCTATTATATTACTATCAACGCTTCATCACAGATTACTCAAACTAGCCAAACGCCTTCCACCGCTTTTAAGAAGAGAAGTTGGACGAATGTACAACATCGCCTCAAATAAACAGCTTATTGTATTCCATCAAAGTGCAATAGAAGGTTTCAATTAAAAGCAAAATTCTCATTAATATCAAACGAAGTTGTGCTATCTTTCCCAAATTTCAAACAAGAGTTTCATCTTACTATCGACGCATCAAATTACGTTTTAAGACCCTTCCTCGAGCAAGCAGGAGAACCTATCGAGAAAGAAATGGTGGATATAATCTGGGCTTTCACAACACTTAGAAACTATTTACATATATGGATAAGCGTAGGTCGTATTTTTCACAGATCACCAACCGCGCACTTTTGCATTGACTAATAAAAGCCGCAATGGGAAAAAGAAAAGGTACAACCCCGAAGAGTCAAACTACGTAATGAAGTGCAAACCTGGAAATACAAACATCGTAGCAGACGCACTCCACAGATTATTCTAACCACAATTGACCATAGCAATGAAAGTACCGCAAATCAGTTTATCCCAGCTATAGAAACGAAAATACATACCTACAGAAAATAACTATTCATCTTATTAGAAGATAACGATATGTTCAAAATATCATTTTCTTATTTTCACAAATTACAAAACAAAACTATTCGACCCATGGCATTATAGGCATCTTTACCTAGCAATACTCTACGGATTATACACTTCAGATTCAATAATTTAATCAAATCATTTAACATATATTTATAGTTTTAATTAACGAATAATCAAAATAGGGTTACTTTGGGAAAGATTTGTTTCCACAACTTACGAATCTCATAGCAAGCTATCTTAAGATATAAGCCAGCCTACGATCAGAAATCCTGTTGAATAACATTTATTCAGTTATTTAGTATTATCATAATTATTTTGTTTATCTGGCTTTTTGTCTCTTTCAGGTCAGTAAGGACAAATATTTTTCTCCACAGTCCCCAGACCTTAATCCTATAGAAAATATATGGGAAATTATAAAAAAAAGGATTGATCGCAGTAATGTGGCAAATACTGATGACTTTTTTCAAAGGGCACCGGAGGCGCTGAGATATATACACCAAATCATAGTGGATAACTTTATACCTTCAATGCCGCAGCGATGCAAAGCAGTTAATGAGAGTAATGGGTTTGCTACAAAATACTAAATTTGTCTTTTATTTTATAAAAAATAATGAACCGTTTTCTTTGAGTTGTTCTGTCTTATTGAATATATATGTTATATCGTTTTTTTATATACATTAAACAAATAAACTGAAAAAATTTAATAAATTCGCTTTGTTTACCTTAATCAACATCCAATATTTAAAATCAAATTAAAATAGTAGGTCTCCGGCAATTATTTTTCATGCAATCGACACTATTTTCATTAACATATTTCAGTTGCAAATATTTATCTGATACTGTAAATAAACTAAAATCTTTATGAAGATCAAATAGATCACACTTTAAATTACCGGTAGTTGAAAGATTAGATTGGATGATATTAAGTGAAGACTCAGATGTACAAGTATACTCACAGAAGTTTCTTTTTTGAGGTTATCTTAAACGTAAAATTGTCAAAAGCGATGTAATATATTTTGAGGTATTACGGATCATACAAGTCAAAAAATCTGGACGATATTATTTGCAAAACAAGGCTTGGTTTACACTCTAGTTTCCGGAATTTTCTAGTTTTTGCTTTATGCTAATTAAAACAAACAAAACAAATATACATGTAAATACTCATGAGGAGGGGGGATGAGAATACTATCCATACGTACTATATATATATATATGTATGTATATTTCGTATAAAAATAGTCTGCATTGATTCAACTAATAGTTCACAAATGCATTTTGGAAGAAAAATTTTATTTTTGTACTTATGTATATACATACATATATGTATATGTATATTCACAACAACTTTCAAAAGCTACAAAATTTTCATAGAAAAAATTCCTTAAGTAATCCTACCGGCACTGTAAAAATGGATGAAATCGGAAAATAGCCCCGTTCCCCATATAACGATACTGATAAAAAGTACGATAACTCAATAAGTAAATACGATTCAGACTTAACATTTTACAAGAGAGATGTTAAAAGAGGCCTTTATAGGAGCCGGGTAAAAATTTGATAATGGGCTTGGCATCGCCCACTTTTATGTGAAATTACATATCACAAGCCCCTATGTACCGAATATTTAGATAACTTAAATTAAGGTAATCATTCTCTTATAATATGTCTGTATGTCAAAAATGGGTTTAATCGGGCCAATACTTCCCTTGGCCCCCATATACTTAATATACAGATTTTCAAAATTCGGGATGACTTTGTTCCGCATATATCGTCCAATACGTGAGTTATCCCAATGAAAATGAGAGCGTGTTTTGCTCATATCAGTGTATCTTTGTGCTTAAAATAAATAATTTTGAGGTAAAATTTGGCCTATATAACTAACATCAGGATTTTCGAACATCCGACTGACTTTACTCTATATGATCCGTTTTACACCTTAAAGGTTTCTTGCAAGTTGCAAGAGTATAAAATGTTCGAAGTTAGCCATTCTTTATTTGTTCCACTTGAATTTAAACTGTTCAAGTTGGTCAAAATGTGATATTTTAATGAAACTAAATGGACAAGTTTTCTTAAAAATGTGGTTTAGCGCTGAATTAAAATGGAATTGGTCAAAACCTCATATCCCTAATATAAAGAATTTCGATCCTATAGTTGACATTTTCCACATTAACTCAAAGTATTAAATTTAGTCTCTTCAGTCGAGATAATGTCACATACATACATACATATCACTATTTAAGATGTTTTAATACAATTTTAGCTGACGCGAACTGATATATAGAAATAATACTAAATTTAATTCTTTCGCAACATATTTTAATATAAAGTTTTGCCACCACCTGAATGAATTTAATAACGTTGCAAGAGTATAAAATGATCAAGAGCACCCGAACTTAGCCCTTGCTTAATTTTAATACTCTTGCAACCAGTTGCTACAGAGTATTACAGTTTTGATAACCTAATGGTTGTAGGTATCACCTAAAACTAAGCGAGATAGATATAGGGTTATGTATATATACATGATCAGATGAGAAAAGTTGAAATCCGGTTGTCTGTCTGTCCCTTCGTCCGACTGTCCGTGCAAGCGGACGGAAACTTGAATAAAAATTGAGATATCTCGATGAAACTTAGTATGTGGGTTTCTTAGTACAAAATATATTTCGAGTTCGTAGGTGAGTATCGGACCACTGATACGCCCACAAATCGCCATTAACCGAAAACATGTAAAGTGCCATAACTAATCACTAAATTCGATATAAAGCTGTAATTTGAAGCAAAGGATCGCAGTAGCAAGTTACCTGTGGGCGACTTTTTTGGAAAAATGGGCGCGGCCCCGCCCTCGTAACAAGTTTAATGTACACGTCCCCTAAACCACTTAAGTTACTACAACCAAATTTGCTGAGTACAAATCTATAAGAACTTCTACCGGCAGTGTGCAAAAGGATGCAAAGCTAAAAGCGCGATAAATCAATAACTAAATTCGCCAGAGACATTAAATTTTACCACCGAGATGGTATAAGAAAGCCTTATGGGAACTGGTGTGAAAATTGGACGATGGGCGCGGCATCGCCGCCTTTTTAGTGAAATCCCATATCTCGGGACCCGACCAACCGATTTCGACAAAATTTAGTACGTGGCATTCTTCTTACATTCTAATGTCACTTTGTGAAAATGGACGAAATCGGAAAACAAGTACTCCTACTTCCTATATAGCGCAATTTTTAATTCCATTCGATTCGTTCAGATTCCAGTAAACGAATCAAGAAGTAATTAATATTACGGGATAAAACTTTACACGAATAATGTCTTTAGTGTGTCCAACCTTAAGATCAAAAATTGTTGAAATCTAATGAATTCTGTTCAAGCCCATAGGTATCGAATATTTAGACCCCGGTACCTATAATTGACTTTTGATCGAAAATGTTGGTCAATGTGTGATGTATATAAATGAAATTAAGAGATAATCATTATATAAATTTGAGCGAAAACTTTCTAGACCCTATACAACTTATATCGAGATTTTCCCACATCCGACTGACTTTACTCTATATGATTGGTTTTACACCTTAAAGTATTTCCTTGGTTTTGATTCTTGCAAGTTGCAAGAGTTAAAATATTCGGTTGCATCCGAACTTAGCCTTTCCTTACTTGTGTAATTTAAAGTTTTGACAACTGCTGAAGGTGGCTTTCATCCTTGCAAGATGCAAGAGTATATAATGTTCGGTTATACCCTAACTGCGTTAGAGGAATTTCGCTGAAATGCCGGGCTTTCCAATAGAGATGAAATGATTTCGCCCATTTTTTTATACGTCGTGATCTGTAATTTTTATACTCTTGCAACATGTTGCTACAGAGCAATAATAGCTTTGTTCACCTAACGCTTGTAGATATCACCTAAAACTAAGTGAGATAGATGTAGTTGAAATCCGGGTGATTGTCTGTCTGTCTCTCCGTTCGTTTGAGCAAGTTATAACCTCAGTTAAAAATTGGGATATTTTGATAAAACTTGGTATGCGCGTTTCTTGGCAAAAACAAGTACGAGTTCGTATATAGGCGCAATTGGACCACTGCCACACCCAAAACACGCCATTACCCGAAAACCTATAAAGCGCCGTAACTAAACACATGGGATTGCAGTAGAAAGGGACACCTGTAGTCCTCTAATAAGTTTAATGTACATATGTCTTAAACCACTTAAGCTATAATAATAAAATTCGTCCAGCGCAAATATTATAAGAGCTCCTACCGACAGTGGGAAAATGTATGACATCGGATGGTAATCCCGCTCACTTCCCATATCTCGTACTGTTAAAACCTACTAAAAGGGCGATAACACAATAATTAAATTCGCCTCAGACATTACTAGAACTGGGGTCAAAATTAGACGATGGGTGTAGCACCGCCCACTTTTAGGCGAAAACACATATCTCGAGATCCTCTCGACTGATTTGAACCAAATTTGGTATGGTATTTCTCTGACATTTGTGTGTTAAAATTTATTCATTCTTCCCTCATTTAAATCAATAATGAATTATATTATATTATTATGTATATATAAATTTTGCACGAATAGTGCATTTGCGGTGACCAACTTTATGACTAAAAATTGCATAAATCGAACCAAAACTGTTCAATACTTCAATACTCTAGGTACTGAATATGTGGACCCAGTGCTTATTGTTGACTTTTTTCAAAGAATATTGGTCAACATGTGATATACATACATATATACATAATTGAAATTAAGATATAATCCTTTCCCGATGAGCAGTATATCTGTGTTCTACAAATGGGTTGAATCGGGTTATTACTTCATTTATCCCTCACCGTATATATCGGGCAATATGTGAGTTATCTTAATAAAATTGAGAAAGCGCGTTTTTCTTATATCGGTGCATTTGTGTGCTTAGAATAAATAAAATCAGCTGAAAACTCGCCCTAGCCCTCATATAACCAACAAGCCTTAAGAACGTATTTCCCGATCTTTGATCATTGCAAGTTGCACCGAGAAATACATCACCTTTAAAACGCATATCAATTTTTTTGTTTCAGATGATCTGGCAACGAGTTATAATGTTCCACTTTTTTTCAAGGCGGTTCTGGAGATTCACCGTTACAGGCTTATTTATTAATATTTTTAATTGAAAATTTTTTCTAGTATATGTATGTACATACTTCAAAAGTTGTACAATAATATGTTATTAAATTTATTAAAATTATATTAATCATGTCGCCGCAAAAAAAACACAAATATACCCTTTTTTTGCCTTTAAACCCTTAACCCCCCTTAAGAAATGAAGCCATTAAACAATAGCAAACGTCTTGAAAATGATAACCTTTTTTTTAGAAAATCATCTTAAATAAACAATTCTGTCGATTTTGGTGCAAAAAATCACAAATTGTTCAAGAACAACCATTACATTCACCTAACTTGAGAGTTTGATGTGGTTTTTGGTATTTTTTTAAAGAAATCATGCCACTCTTTTTGGAAAACCTTGTATTTACAATGAAGATGCTTGTCATTCACAATGACGAGATAATATAAAAAATATATAAAATTACACGCATTTTCATAGCATTAAAAAAATAGTGTTTCTAAAAACACATTTCTTCTTCTTCTTAATTGGCGTAGACACCGCTTACGCGATTATAGCCGAGTTAACAACAGCGCGCCAGTCGTTTCTCCTTTTCGCTACGTGGCGCCAATTGAATATTCCAAGCGTAGCCAGGTCCTTCTCCACTTGGTCCTTCCAACGAAGTGGAGGTCTTCCTCTTCCTCCGCTTCCCCTAGTGGGTACTGCGTCGAATACTTTCAGAACTGGAGTGTTTTCATCCATTCGGACAACGTGACCTAGCCAGCGTAGCCGCTGTCTTTTAATTCGCTGAACTAAGTATGTCAATGTCGTCGTATATCTCGTACAGCTCATCGTTCCATCGAATGCGATATTCGCCGTGGCCAACGCGCAAAGGACCATAAATCTTTCGCAGAACTTTTCTCTAGAAAACTCGCAACGTCGACTCATCAGTTGTTGACATCGTCCAAGCCTCTGCACCATATAGCAGGACGGGAATTATGAGCGACTTATAGAGTTTGGCTTTTGTTCGTCGAGAGAGGACTTTACTTTTCAATTGCCTACTCAGTCCGAAGTAGCACCTGTTGGCAAGTGTTATCCTGCGTTGGATTTCCAGGCTGACATTGTTGGTGATGTTAATACTGGTTCCTAAATAGACGAAATTATCTACAACTTCAAAGTTATGACTGTCAACAGTGACGTGAGTGCCAAGTCGCGAGTGCGACGACTATTTGTTTGATGACAGGAGATATTTCGTCTTGCCCTCGTTCACTGCCAGACCCATTTGTTTTGCTTCCTTGTCTAGTCTGGAGAAAGCAGAACTAACGGCGCGGGTGTTAAGGCCGATGATATCAATATCATCAGCATACGCCAGCAGCTGTACACTCTTATAAAAGATGGTACCTGCTCTATTAAGTTCTGCAGCTCGAACTATTTTCTCCAGAAGCAGGTTGAAAAAGTCACACGATAGGGAATCGCCTTGTCTGAAACCTCGTTTGGTATCGAACGGCTCGGAGAGGTCCTTCCCGATTCTGACGGAGCTTTTCGTGTTGCTCAGCGTCAGTTTACACAGCCGTATTAGTTTTGCGGGGATACCAAATTCAGACATCGCGGCATAGAGGCAGTTCCTTTTCGTGCTGTCGAAAGCAGCTTTGAAATCGACGAAGAGGTGGTGTGTGTCGATTCTCCTTTCACGGGTCTTTTCCAAGATTTGGCGCATGGTGAATATCTGGTCGGTTGTTGATTTTCCAGGTCTAAAGCCACACTGATAAGGTCCAATCAGTTTGTTGACGCTGGGCTTTAATCTTTCACACAATACGCCTCGATAGAACCTTATATGCGATGTTGAGGAGGCTAATCCACGGTAGTTGGCGCAGATTGTGGGATCTCCTTTTTTATGGATTGGGCATAGCACACTTAAATTCCAATCGTTGGGCATGCTTTCGTCCGACCATATTTTACAAAGAAGCTGATGCATGCTCCTTATCAGTTCTTCGCCGCCGTGTTTGAATAGCTCGGCCGGCAATCCATCGGCCCCCGTGGAGGATGGAGTCATGTGTAGAAGTTCACGCAAGTGAGGAAAGTTCTCTGATCGCCATTCACTTGGGAGTGGCCAGAAACGATTCTTTTACACATGACTCAAGCAGCTCACTACTTCCGGTCTTTGACCAAGTATCCTCTGGGTAGCCTAAGAACATCCGTTCGAAGGCGAGCTAAAGTGAGAAGGCGAAACATCCCCTGCATAGGGTTGTGCGCTGGGTTTGGGACCCGCCACGTAAAAAGCCTACCCCAATGAAAAATGACAAAAAAAAAAAAACACATTTAGGCATTATAAATTTGTGTTCGTGAAAAACACATTATAAATCGTGGATGTACGGGTGACATTCTTTATTGTAAGTATAATAATGTAGTCAGTTCGTGTATTGAATTGAAAAAATTTCACAAAAGAAAGCGATGTTGGCCAAGTTTTGAGAATCTTTCGAGAACTTCTTCTGCAGTGACTTCAATGTAATGTCAATCTATCTTGAAGAATGTTCGTTTTCAGCCACGTTTTCATGTGGCGAAGTTTCAAAAAAGAGCGTTCAGATGTCCCTGCCAGATCGATCGATTCTTTCTGAAGAATCACGCTGAGTGAATGAGTTCGATATAGAATATAACATAGACAAATGCGATGAGTATATTTGCTTTTCCCGCTGTTTCCTTATTTTTCCAGTTACTAATTTTCTATGTTGGAAAACTTGGAGGATAAACCCCGAAGAATGTATCAATCGAACATATCACAAATGGAGCTGAATGCAGCATCTATTTCAAGTACTCTATCAAGCAGAGTCGCTTCAAATTTATCACTTTATTAACAATTTAATCTGCACACGTTGCTATACTTTGTAACTTCAGAGGTATCTTAGCATTATTTTTTATATTCAAAAATGGATTGATTCTTGATTATATTTCTGTTACTTTATATTTTTTCCGAGTAGTAATAAGCCATTTAACTCTTGAGGCGGAATTGAGGGAAATTTCCGCCACTGATATAGACTAGGGTAGATAATTTTTGAAAACAAAAAAAAACATAGTAGGATGAAACCCATCGGAAACGAAATATAAAATAAACATTAAGTGAAAAATAATTTACCGGGACGAAAAAAGGAAGGTAAAAGCGTGGTTGAACTTTTTAGGGTTATAAACGATGTATCCGATTTCCGCCAAAACTACGTTGTCCTTTAAAAAAATGTTATGTGGGAATGTTGTAGGCAAAAAAAATATCTCTAATTTTTATATACAGACTGTTTTCACATAATCTCAAAATGTATATCGTCACCTGAAATGCAAAATAACGTAACATCACTTTTCGTAGGTTTACAGGAGAAGCAAAAAACCATATAAAAAGAAAGCCACTTGAGATATTGAAACAAAATTTTCAAATCTGAATTAACATGAAACTATAAGTAAAATAAAGAAAAAATTAAGCAAATTTTATAGTAGGTGTCTTACGTTATTTTGAATTTTCGTTTCTGAAACAAAAAACGTATGATCAATCTAAATTTGTATAAAAATTAAAAATTTGGATATTAATACTTTTTTTAATTTTAAATAAAAACAGTTGCAAGTTTTTCATATTTCATGTTATTTTTATTATTAAAATTTACATATAATAAGTACCAGAAAAAATTTAAATATTTCAAGCTAAAAAATGAGGATAATGTTTAATTATTATTTATTAAATAACTAATTATTCAAAAGGTATATTATCATTAAAGTAATAACAGTCTGCTGGAATTAAAGCTTCATGGTCCTGCAGATGTTGCAATTTCTTCTTAGTTATTGTTAAACTTTGCTAAAGAATAGGCTGCTGATTTCCTAAAAAAGCACGGGTCTGATCACTTGGATCAAGGAGTCGCTAAACCGAACTCTGGCGACTCCTTCTGTACCCATATACCGAGGGAGTTGTGGGTGGGAAGAAGCCGTTGGAGAAAAGAGACAGTGAGCTTCTTCACGGATGGGTCAAAGGTGGAGGGGTCTACTGTCAGGAGCTCTCTATCAACTCCAGTTTCTCCAACTTTCTAAGTATTGCAGTGTCTTCCAGGCCGAGATTGGAGCCATTAAGGTAGCAGTAGATTTACTACTCCGAAGTTCACCCTCCTTCAGAGGAGTGACCATCGACTCAGATAGCAGAGCGGCGATTCCAGCCTTGAACTCATTAACAATAAGAGAATTCAGAGCTGATCGAGCAGCCTTTCCCTACTTTAGGGGCTTGTAACACGCCATTGTCCTATTGGTTTCCACGCAGTAAGGCTGGGAATCCTACCAGACGCCGTCTGCAAAAGCTGTATGGAAGAAGATTAGGTGGAAACAACTCAACACTTCCTTCTTGGCTGTCTTGCGTTAGGGAGGTCAAGACTTAATCACTTGGGGGCGCATACCTTCAGGCATCCCACCGAACTGGCGGGAAGCGTTTTGTTAATTAATAAGTTCGAACACAGGGGTTCTTCTTTTCTATGGCCTCACAAAAGACTACATATATGTAATAGCTTAGGTATTTTTGATCGCAGAAGCTTAAATTTGTGGCATATTCATATGTAATATGATGTGGTGAATCGTAATTAGTAAAAAAAAACTCACTTTTGAATTTTTTGATGATACGTTATTTTGCATTTCAGGTGACGATATGTAAAACAAGTAAAGAAGGGCTAAATTCGGGTACAACCGAACATTTTATACTCTTGCAACTTGCAAAGATCAAAGACCGGGAAGTACCTTTCGGTACTTAAGACTTGCTGGTTACATGGGGTCTAAGACGAATTTTTAACAGATTTTATTCATTCTAAGTTAACAGATGCACCGATATAAGAAAAACGCGCTCTCTCAATTTTATTAAGATAACTCACATATTGGCTGATATAATATTTTTACGAGGCGAATTTGGCTGTTTTAATTTTTTGGGGTAGGGAATATGTGCGTTAAACTTATGACAGATATACAGGGGATGTTCGAGCAAGCAAATAACTGCAGCAATATCGCAACATTTTTGCGTCGAATATGATGCCTTGCTATACTGCCGCAGTGATTAAGACTCGAACATCCCCACAGTCACCCGGATATCTACTTTTCTCATCATCCCGATCCTTTATTTTCATATAACTCTATATATATATCGCTTAGTTTTAAGTGGTGGGTACAACCGTTAGGCGAACAAAACTCTATAGCAACAACTTGCAAGAATATAAAAATTTTCATTTTTTTGGTTTCATGTTTGAAGGAAGTCCTTTCGATTGCCTGTAATTATCCCACATGCAAACACTTTTGGAGCTGGCGGATTTCTAGAAGTCTAACGGCGCTCTTAGTTTTGTTAAACGTTGGTCTAAAGAATTTAGAGATCCGCTTACCACAAAAATTCTTTTTACATCTCTGGTGAGGCCTATATTGGAGTATGCTTCTGTGGTTTGGAACCCTAGTTACCAAGTCCATTCGGATAAGTTAGAGTCCGTTCAAAAACAATTTTTACTTTTTGCCTTAAATCATTTGCATTGGGATTCCAGTTTAAATCTTCCCCCTTACATAAACCGTTTAAAACTTATAAATCTGCCAACACTCGCTAGTCGTAGGGAGATGCTTGGTATAATATTTCTTGTAAAACTCATGAATGGGTCAGTCTGTAGCCCATCTCTCTTATCTGATATTAATTTTAACGTTCCGGCACACCCTACCAGGCAGTTTAGACCCTTACTTTTAAAATTTTCTAGAACAAATTTTGAGTTAAACGAACCATTCCTCCGTATATGTCATGATTTCAATTTTCATTCCAGCACATTTGATCTAACAGACTCACTCTTTACCATTAAAAAAATTATTTTATCTACTCTTAACAAGTAACATTTAAAACTAATAAAATTACTTTAATCTAATTCTTAATTTCGGCTGTTGAAATTTTTGTTTCTGTAGCTGAGCAGCTTAAGATCGCAACGCTTAAAACTCTCTTGCCTTTTATGACTCGGCTAATTCCGCTCGTTCGCGGATTGCGCCCCTCGCGTCGGTTGGGCGGAAGGAGGGTAATCGTTGGGTATTATTAATAACGGAGTTAACATAATTATCAAACTACACATACTTGTCCTTGCCCCACTCATCTTACGTGAGGAACAAAACCACTCTCTCCCTGAGACCAAATCCTTCGTACTTTACTTCCACATTTTTATCTTTTCCTTGGTATATTTGGAACACCACAATTTATAACAATAATTGGTTTCAGGGGGCAATATTGTTTGATGGAGTTTCTGCCTTTGAAAATAATCATAGATTCGTCAACTTATAATTCCTTGGTTCCGTGATACACATGCTGAAAGCCTTTGTTCTGAAAGTCAATCATAGGGCGTATTTTGAATAGCCGATCTTTGTTTTCCGAGAATTTTGAATTATCATTAGCATGTAAAAACAGATTTTTACCGTCAGACAAACAAAAGATATACATATATTTCTAACTTTATTGCACTGCTTTAATTCGAAGAAAAATTTTGAAAACTTTGCTGGAAACAATTTCAAGAAAACGACCCTCTTAATTCGCGACTGCACTATAGCAAACGCCAACTTACAACGAGCACGTGGAGCGAAAATATAAAGTATGTGCCAAAAAGTGAAGTGATATACACTTTCCGCAAACTATATAAAAATCCTCCCTTCCGTTTAACAGAGCAAAATGTTTGATGATACTTTAAAGTACCGTTGGACGACAAGGCAAGCAACATATACATACATATGTATACTCTATATAACTTATACATTGACCGACAAATTCGGCATAAGATTGGTTAGGAAAACGAAAATCACTATATGTGGTATATGGGAGTTGGGGTTGTATCGACTTGATTTTGTCTATTAACTATTATCATTCCACATACTAAAAAAAAGGTATCTCATCTCACATACATTCCCCAATCAGATGGAGTAAAGTCGGATGTTCGAAAATCCCGCTATTAGTTATGTATATTGGGGGTAGGGCAAGTTTTCTTCCAATTTTATTTATTTTGAGCACAAAGACACATTGTTATGAGTAAAACACGCTTTGTAATTTTCATTGAGATAACTCAAATATTGGCCGATATATACAGTATAAAGTCACCTAGAAATTCGAAAATCTTTATATTAGGTATATGCGGGCTGAATTCCACTTGTATGTATATCTCACACATTGACTGATATTTTCCGTTAAAAGTCAACTTTAGATACTGGGGTCCACATATTCAGTACCTGGGGGCTTTAATTATATATGAATTACTTCTTGATTTGTATAATTGGAAGTGAAAGAAAGTGAAAAAATAAAGTAAACATTTTGATAATTTTTTATAACTAGGCGAAAAAACATCAAGATAAGGAAAAAATTTAAAAGGTCATAAAAAAAACTGACACATACGAACGCCAAACCCTTAGAGGGTTTTACTATACTGACCTAGTACCATCACCCTGACTTGAAATTTCTCACCCCCAGACAATAATCCCAAAAATGTTCCACAATGTTATTATTAAAAGCTAGGGCCACGCCCACTATTTGAAAAGTTTTTGCCCACAGGTGCCTCTTACTACTGGGAACCCCTGTGTCAAAATATAGTTTTATATCTTAATTTAATGCGTAGTTATGGCATTTTAAAAGTTTTAGGTTAATGACGGTTTATGGGCATGGTAGTGGTCAGATTACGCCCTTCTACGAACTCATAATCTTTTTTTGTACTAAGGAGCCCGCATACCAAGTTTCATCAATATATCTCAATGTTTACTCAAGTTACAGCTTACCGGACGGACGGATGGACAGACAGTTACATATATAGTTATTAAGAGAATAAAAATAATAGCTATTTTCATTTATGGCGCAAATAACTTATATGCAAACATTCATCGGGAAAGATACATTATTTTTTTTTAAATATGCTAATTATTATTATTAATCTTTACCGCTAGGTACTCTACTTTTTTATTGTATACAATAAATTAGGAAGGAATATTTATAATTATATCATCGTCAAATGATTAATTGATAACTTCTTATCTACTGAAGCATTTTTTGTGATTGGAGTCTAAGTTTATGTTCTATAAAACAAAATAAAGGAATTAATGTAGTACAGGCATTTGGGACTCTTCCCCATTCACAAGAAATATGATGGATGCATATACATATGTACATTATAGTTATTAAGCTAATATAATAAAATTTTAAGAGTATGGGGTTCAAGTATAGACAGATTTAATTCATATGTAGAACTATACCCCTTATATTTACCAATTTTGCTTAAATATCTTACTTATGGATCGTAGGATTACACAACTCCACTTTATGCTAGGTTTATCGCAGGGAATGTATGTGCCCAGTTTAGCACATTATTGTCACAAGAGCACATTATTATTAGGAAAAGAGGCTATCAGAAATAGGTGACCGATATATTGAGTAAAAAGCCAGCAATATGCACTGAGGTTCACATATTGGGCATCTGGGGGTTTGAAAAGGTTTGTCATTTAAACATGAGATAGCATACATACGTCGAAGGCACTATTTTTGCAATGTTTGTGCCTTACTCTTCTCCACAATGAAGAAAGGAGCTCTCCGGTTTATAACTAGAAACTTCTTCGTGAATACATATCTACTGCGGGATCGATCACAAAACGCCACTCATTTGTCTACACTTTCTTCAAATTTTATATATGTACATATATACAATTGAACACTTCCATAACTCGAACTTCTTTGACTCTTCTCCATAACACGAACTCTTGAGTTGGCAACAGAAATCAAATTTCAGACAAATTTCCCTCCATAGCTCGCAGTCTCTCTAATTCAAAGTTTTTTTGTGGATTATGGTGCGAGTTAGGTTGACGGTTTGCACCTTAAGATACTTCTCAGGCTTTGATTATTGCAAGTTGCCCTTCGTTACTTGTTATATTTTGTTTGTACAATATAATATCCGAAATTCACATAAATTAATTAATCTGATAGTATATTCTTCATGATTAAAACGCCCCTTTTTACTTCGTACAAAACTTTTGATTTTCTACTTTAAAACTAATTTAATACATTTTAGCACTAAGGAGTAATAATTTATGGCTATATACATATGTATGTAAATTTTAGGTCGACATTTAAATTTCTCGCCTTCTCAAGCGAAGGCAGATCCTTCTCCATCTGGTCGTTCCAACGCAGTGGAATTCTTCTGTAACTCGATTCGAAAAACGAAAAAAAATCGGATTTTTTATATTCTTTTACTCGATTTTCGGATTTTCAAGCCAATTTTCGTATAAAATATTCGTTAACTTTTGAGTTGTAGAAAGCAAAAACGAAAATTGTACGTATTTTTTCTGGCACAGGGTGGTACAACTTTCGCATAATGATAAAGTAGATCCGAATTTCGAATAGAATACATTTTCGAATCGAGTTACAGAATAGGCCCCCTGGAGTGTTTTCGTCCATTCGGACGACATGACCTAGCCAGCGTAGCCGCTGTCTTTTAATTCGCTGAACTATGTCAATGTCATCGTATATCTCGTACAGCTCATCGTTCCATCGAATGCGATATTCGCCGTGGCCAACGCGCAAAAAAACATAATTCTTTCGCAGAACTTTTCTGTCGAAAACTCGCAACGTCGACTCATCAGATGTTGTCATCGTCCATGCCTCTGCGCTATGTAGCAGGACGAGAATAATGAATGACTCATAGAGTTTTGTTTTTGTTCGTCGAAAGAGAACTTTACTTCTCAATTGTCTACTTAGTCCGAAGTAGCACCTGTTGGCAAGAGATATTCTGCGTTGGATTTCCAGGCTGACGATGGTGTTGATGCTGGTTCCAAGATAGACGAAATTATCTAGGACTTCGAAGTAATGACTGTCAACAGTGACGTGGGTGCCTAGCCGTAAGTACGACGACTGTCTGTTTGATGACAAGAGATATTTCGTCTTGCCCTCGTTCACCACCAGACCCATTTGCTTCACTGCATTCTGGAGAAAGCAGAACTAACAGTGCGGTTGTTAAGGCCAATGATTTCAATATCATCAGCATACGCCAGCAGTTATGCACTCTGGCAGAAGATGATACCTTCTCTGTTTAGTTCTGCAGCTCGAATTATTTTCTCCAGAAGTAGGTTGAAGAAGTCACACGAAAGGGAGTCGCCTTGTCTGAAACCTCGTTCGGTATCGAACGGCTCGGAGAGACCCTTCCCGATCCTGACGGAGCTTTTGGTGTTGCTCAACGTCACTTTACACAACCGTATTAGTATTGTGGGGATACCAAATTCAGACATCGCGGAATAAATGCAGCTCCTTTTCGTGCAGTCAAAAGCAGCTTTGAAATCGACGAAGGGGTGAATATCTGGTCGGTTGCTGATTTTCCAGGTCTATAGCCACACTGATAAGACCAATCAGTTTGTTGACGGTGTGCTTTAATCCTTCACACAATACGCTCGATAGAACCTTGTATGCGATATTTAGGAGACTTATCCCACGGTAATTGGCGCAGATTGAGGGGTCTCCCTTTTTGTGAATTGGGCAAAGCACACTTAAATTCCAATCGTTGGGCATGCTTTCGTCCAGCCATATTTTACAAAGAGGCTGATGCATGCTCCTTATCAGTTCTTCGCCGCCGTGTTTGAATGACTCGGCCGGCAATCCATCGGCCCCGCACCTTTGTTATTCTTCAGACGGCTAATTGCTATTCTCCTTCTCCCACAGTTTTTAAGTTAGAGGTTTCGAAAAACTTATTTTTGAGGTAGTGGTATAAAATAATTTTGAAGAGGCCGCTCATTTTGAAAAATATAAAGCAAACCAAATATGGTAATTTCACTTCGTCTTTAAAAACGAAAGTGATATGCTGATTTAGCAGTTTATGAAAACGGACAAGAAAGTTAAGTCATTGACGAATATCTTTACAGGAACAGATCTTCACAGTTATAAATGTATATTTTTAGGTATATTATCTATAATATTCCAAATTAGTTTAGAGCAGAAAGTTTTCTCTTTCCATGTACTTTTGAGCTTGTTAAACGTTATTTTGCACACTGGCAATGACTAGTTTTTCAAAAAAAAAGCTACGATTTCACTATAAAGAAATGACGGTTTAAAGGCATAAACAGAGTAATGAAAATATTGAATGAGAATTTTTTCTATCAAATATCAGTACACAATATTCGCAATAATAAAAAAAATCAAATAGAAAGCTATGTAGTATTGTTTTATTGGGTGAATGTAAAATTTCTATAATTGAACTAATCCATTTGCTATATGGAGTATGGTGGAAACTGCAGACCCCACTTTCTGTTATTATAAAATCCAAACACAACACAACGCGAGCAAGCCCTTTGATGTATGTATACACTGAATTATTATAAATTTAATTAAATTTTAATAACAATATTATGTCATTTCGTGAGTTATTAAGCAACTGTTTTCAACAGTTCATGTTTTTTACTAGCAAAAACTATTAAATGTTACATGGATATTGAAATATATATGTACATATGTATTTACAAACGCTGGTTAGTTAATTTCTTATTTAAAGGTATTTTTACATTATATTAGTATCTATGGGTAACGATGGAGTAAAATTTTTATGAACACATTTTTTAGATTGTAGATCGTATTCGATGTACAGTGAAGTTACTTCCGTCTGACTGTCGCAGTGTTTTTTTCCGGGTAAGGGAACTGCACTTATATGGGAGCATGCCTACAACAAGTGTTTAAAATGTATGTATATGTACGTAGAGTCAGAAGATGCAACTTAGAACTATGTTTCTATTGAACCAATAAATGCGAGCCAATTTTATCCTGGAGAAAATTAATGACAATTATAATTATTTTCAGTTGTGCCATTGTGAACGACGGCACGATTCCGATTACTTTGGCGGAGGGGTAAAAAAACCGAATTTCCGTATAAATGGGGTATGTGCGGATAGGGGAGCTTCTCCAGAGAAGAAATATCCAAAAATAATATAAAAATAGCTCTTATTTTTTAAAATATTCACGATTAAAAGTTCAAAAATTTGCACTAATAACACATGGTATTTCTCTATGTTTCACTAAATTTTTTCACGTTTTTCACTCTGTATATTTAAATATACACTCTAAACATTGAAATAAGTTCACATTTCACTTTTATTTTGGTATATTTTACCTAAATTTATTAATTTAAAAATCACTTAGCACACTCATCGTTGAAAAGGTTAGATTGTTTACAATTATGAGGAAAACAAGCCTTGCCACATCTTAAACAGCAAATATGTATGTACGATTTTTAACAATTTTTCTTTGTTTGCTTTGATTCTTTTTTCTATATTAACTATAAAAAAATTCTTTCTACATATGTATATGTGTAATATGGAAACCCAGTGAGGCAATATATGCCAGCAAACCTCACAAATGGGGAGCGAAACTATTCCGTGATTTGCGATTCTGATATTCGTATTCTTGAAGTTTATCGTATGCCAAATGTGATTTATGTAACATCGCGAAGTACTCCTTTCTGCGTTGGCGGCCTTCGGCCGCACTTTAAAAAAATAACCCTGGTGGAGCGAATACCCGGGGTGACTGAAGTACTTTCGCATAGTACTCCTTTCTGCGTTAAAATAAACAAAACATATTGAGTTTCGTTATAAAGTGGTTATATTTTTTGGTTATCTTGCACTGATATTGAAACAAAATTTGAGGTTTCGTTATAAAATGGTTGAATTTTGGTTATTACCGCGCTTTAAAAAAATAACCCTGGTCGAGCGAATACCCGGGGTGACTGTAGTACTTTCGCGTAGTACTCCTTTCTGCGTTGGCGGCCTTCGGCCGCACTTTAAAAACATAACCCTGGTCGAGCGAATACCCGGGGTGACTGAAGTACTTTCGCATAGTACTCCTTTCTGCGTTAAAATAAACAAAACATATTGAGTTTCGTTATAAAGTGGTTATATTTTTTGGTTATCTTGCACTGATATTGAAACAAAATTTGAGGTTTCGTTATAAAATGGTTAAATTTTGGTTATTATATCTGTCAGCGCTTTCCATTTATTTTTGATAATACGTTGTTTTGTATATTATGTGATAATATACATACATAATATTATTATGTAATATTATTTTATAATATTATTATATAATATTACTTATTTCTTTATTAAATTAAATAAAGAACATATCCACATGAATGGATAGAGGAATTTTTGGGAAAAAAGGCATTTCAGCGAATTTCCTTATTATCACACGGCAGCGCTCCATTTCGTCGTAATTTTTAGCACACACATGATGTTCACTACGAGTGTAAAATGTAATTTTTAAAATAAAGATTTCTTCGGTAAAAAGACTTAAAAGTGTAAAATGTGGATTTACACAACAACAACAACAAAGACTAAAGTTTGCTGAAGAACATGTGCTTTGGTCTAAGGAGAAATGGCGTAATATTCTTTGGTCTGACGAAACAAAAATAAATTTGTTTAATTCTGATCGAGGTATTCATCATGTTAGAAGACCACCAAACGCAGCTTTCAATCCTAAATATACCATAAAAACCGTTAAACATGGTGGCGGAAACATTATGGTCTGGGGATCGTTTTCAAACAACGGTGTGGGGCCGCTCCATCGCATACAGGGTATTATGAAGGCAACCGATTATGTAGAAATTATTCAAGAATGTATGCTACAGTACGCTGAAGATAATATGCCCCTTAGGTGGATATTTCAGCAAGATAATGACCCCAAACACACAGCTAAATGTACAAAAGAGTGGTTTAGGGTCAATAACATTGATGTAATGGAGTGGCCTCCGCAGTCCCCGGATCTAAATCCAATAGAAAATTTGTGGAATACAATGAAAGCGTCAATAAGAGGAAAGTGCCCAAGTAACAGCGACGAGCTTTGGCAACTTATTCAGGATTACTGGAACGCAATCCCGGTTTCCGTCTGCCGCAATCTAGTTGATTCCATGCCGAAGCGGTGTCGATCAGTTTTAAACAACAAAGGATTTTCAACAAAATATTAAACAATTTAGAAATGTGTTTAAACGTAATTGAATGAAAACTATTTCCTTTTTCTTATTTAATATTGTTGTTTTTTCAGTTAAACTAGAAGTGTCCTTATTTTTTTCACATCTCAAATTATAAGAAAAACGAAAATAAAATAAAAGAATTTGCCATATCTGGGTAAAACTATACAAAAAACCTTTTTCCAATTTGTTTACAATAATTTAGCTTGGTTCACTGCTTTTAATTCCCTCCCATTTTTGGATCCACATAAACTTCATTCACCGCAGGCCACTGTCCTTATAATTTTTCACATAACTGTATCTATATATTTTTTAATAAGGAGGACTTGCTCTTTCCAAAGGTACCTTCAAATCGCGGCGCCAAAGAAATCGGAATTGTGCCTGAACGACCAAGGCAGGACAATTTTTTTGCTGTGATCGTAAATAATCGTATTTAAAAAAAACTGTTTGTCCAGTTATGAGAGATTTCCGGCTATGAGAATGGGGAATTCACTGTATTTGTATATTGGCATTGGAAAAAATATTTTTAAAATTTATTCCGCTAGATGGTGCTCCAGTCGAATTATTACTAAAAATCTTATTTATGGACCAAAGGAGTAACTACAATGTAAAGGAGTTTGTACTAAGAGTCAACACAATCCAGTTATTTATATTACTAATACTTGTATGTATGTACGCTCCGATATTGGTCATAAATTAATCAACTCATATATATGTACATATATTTAGAAAGAATAAATATATCTTTAAGTATAACATAAAAGGTTTGTGGCCAAAAATACACATAACCACGACAGCCGAGTCTACGTATGCGGAACGGATGTAGTTTTGAATTTGTAATCAATGACTACTTGGAGAATGCTTTGCACTTTGCACACCTAACTGTGAATTTCTAGTTAAGAATAATCCTCTTTAGCAATTTTATTTTCAGACACGAAAAACAACATTTTTATTATTTTCAAAAAAGGGACTTAGGACGCGAGAGGGGGCTTTTCATTATTAAAAAATATGGCGCAGAATGTAATAATATTAATAATTTTGTACATATAAAATATTTTTATTAATTTTATGTAATAATTGATATCTTCACGATTACTAATATTGACGCTTTGGGATGAAAAAGGCAGTTTTTGAAAAGGTAAAATGTGAAGTACGATAGATTACACTGAAATCTTATCTAAATATGAGCGAAAGAAGCAAGCTCGAATCGAAGTTTTAAGTCACACACATTTAACTGTGCTACATACATATGAATGTACTATTTACGAGTATCTAGGGCCATGCAGTAATTTACAAAATGATTTCCAAATTAAATTACAAATCAATAAATTTTTTAAGAATTTTTGGATTTAAAAAATTTTCTCTTCAAATATGTAGATTCACACATGTCTAGAAGTTGCAGCGCAGAGGGTGGGCAATTCTGTGCTCTTAAATTAGAAAAACATAACAAGCGATATTATAATTAATGCATCTGCAGAGTTTGACATAAGTTTTGCGTAGCACTCATTCGTTAAGCTTAGTACGCAGCTCTCAAGAAACGTAAAAACTTCATATAAAAAAACGCTTAAGAAACGGTCAAGAAACTTTCCTGCGATAAATTTACTTGTGCTAGTACGCAGCTCTCAAGAAATCTAGTACTAATTTTTAATGCTTTTTTTGGGTCGGCTTTAGTACACCATCCCAGGATTTCGGGAATAAAATGGAAATGGTCGGATAGAGGACATTCTCCAGATCACGAATATATATGGTTATAGCCGCAGGAAGCTTATAGTTTTCGAGTTATTCGCGTTTTAAGTTGAAAATTTGCAATATTGTAATTACATATTTTCGATATATGTATAAAATTAATTTTGCACTTATATTTTTCACTTTTATATACACTAACACATCACTTATTCATTTTCACACATTTATTTTATATAATATAGTGCAAAAATAGCTTTTAATAAACATTTAAATTATTGTTGAATTTGATTATTTAAGAATAACAAATGAATTACAAACTGTCATATAATCAGTGTTACCTTGTCGACATCATTTGTAAAAATAAATGTGTCAAATAATCAGTGTTACTATAGAAAAATATTTTACAAACTAAAATAAAAAAAAAATATAAAGAAATATTATACCCTAAATACAGGAAACATAATCGTTGATAAACATTAAAAAAAATATACAAAATTTAAGTGGCTGCCAATGTAAAAATGAGTTCTACGGGAGAAAAAAAATGTATATATCCGGTGTTGGACCGACCAGGGTTATTTTTTTGAAGCGCGGCCGAAGGCCGCCCACGCAAAAAGGTGTTCTACGCGAAAAAAATTTGATACACCCAGGTGTTGGACCGACTAGGGTTATTTTTTTGAAGAGCGGCCGAAGGCCGCCCACGCGAAAAGGAGTTCAACGCGAAAAAATTCTGATACACCCTGGTGTTGGACCGACCAGGGATATTGTTTTTTATAGGTTGTTGATTTTCGTATTTGGGGTATAATCTGTTCCCTTTATTTCATTTAGTTATTTTACAAATGATGTTGATAAGGTAACACTGATTATATGACAGTTTGTAATTCATTTGTTATTCTTAATTAATCAAATTCAACAATAATTTAAATGTGTATTAAAAGCTATTTTTGCACTATATTATATAAAATAAATGTGTGCAAATGAATAAGTGATGTGTTAGTGTATATAAAAGTGAAAAATATAAGTGCAAAATTAATTTTATATATCGAAAATATGTAATTAAAATATTGCAAATTTTCAACTTAAAAGGCGAATAACTCGAAAACTATAAGCTTCCTGCGGCTATAACCATATATATTCGTGATCTGGAGAATGTCCTCTATCCGACCATACCCATTTTATTCCCGAAATCCTGGGATGGTGTACTAAAGCCGACCCAAATATATTCGTGATCTGGAGAATCTCCTCTATCCGACCATACCCATTTTATTCCCGAAATTCTGGGATGGTATACTAAATTCTTCCCCTTTTTTCAGTAAAATGTGAATATGGCAAACCTGGTTTTGCGAAGAAACATCAAATCAACAATTGTTTCTTGAAGGAAATTCGAAGTAATCGACAAATTCATCCTAAATTAGTTGAAATCATTATTATGAAGTATATTCCATTTTGAAATGTTGTATAAAACCTACCAATCATCAACATTTCTTAAATCTCAATGAAAATATTTATGTTACCATACACATACACACATACATATTACGCACAAAGTGTGTTTTCTTTGTTTATTCTCTCTTGCTCTTCTAATGTAGATCATTCACAATGCGTAACCAGCTGTCAAAATTACTTGAGAAATAATGTATTTTTTTTCTTGAGCAATTACTTGAGAGCTGCATACCAACCTTTAATTAAGACAATTCTTAGTGCCTAATGAGAGACCTTTATATGTACATATATAGTTTCAACTTGTCAATACACTTATTATCACTGGTATAACACTTATCACTTAACACAAACACACATATTTTATTTACACTTTAGTACTTTTATTTATTAAATTGGTGTTACATTTTGGGAGCTTTCGCTTCTCACAATTGTTAACAAGACAAAATGTTTTTTAGCTTAACAAGCCTTCAACACATGGATTATAGGTGCTGCTGCATGAATTTACATATTTATATATGTATGTATATACATATGTATGTATGTACATCGGTGAATGCGGGTATGGTGTATTTAGTGTTTTCTTTTTGCTTGCTTGTTTATGGTTTTGTAGCATTTAGATCGTCAAATGAAATGTGCAGACACTGATGAGAGCAACGACGGTCATTCATTAAACCGAAATTCCTAAATGATTCCGGTAAGTATACATATGTATGTACATAAGTATTTTTTATAGTTAAATTGTTGATACTAGTAGTACTTCTCCAACATGTCCCATGTTCTGCCCGCAGTTGGGAAATCGTTACAATAAACTGCACAATTGATCACACCCTTTGAGGTTAAACGCTCGGTACTTATCTATTTAAACCCTTACGTGTGCATATTACATGGTTAGCTTTGTGTGACACCACTCTTCATATATGCATATGTATATTTTTATCACGTTTTTTACTTTTATTTTTTTATATTTTCTTTCTTTGCCTTTTTTCATTTTTAATCTTTATTTTTTTTTTACATAAAATCATTTACCATTTACTTTTCCAGCAACTAGCTATTTACCTATAATATGCGTGCGCAGGTAGACGTCTTGTAAACCCAAGCACTTATGTACATACATACATACGTATACAAATATGTATTAGCATTTATACATAAATACATATGTATGTGCATATGTATGTACAGTTTACTTACATATGTATATATCAAATACGTATGTACATACATACATATGTATCTACCCAACCTCAAATATTAATGACAACATTTAGACATCGCCATTAAAATATACTGAACGCACTAATAACATTAACCATGCAGCGCTCTTGTCTTATCACATACGTTGTATAAACAATCGATCGTTGGCGATGACTTTTCGTGAACTCAATATTCTCCACTTGATTTTTTAGTTGTAATAAAAATATTAATTGAATTACCTTTTCCTTTTTTGTAATTCATTAAGAATTTTTTGTAATGTCTGTGCATAAATACACGCGCGCACACAAAGATGGACACATATATGTATATATATTATATATATACATTTACACTGCAATCTTTTTTCAGCCAGAACATCATTAAAGAGGTTTGAACGCAAGTAAGTACTCTCTCTCGCGCAATGCTGGCAGACGAAGCTCACAAACACACACACATACTAGAAAAACCAGTAGTTCGAGTACTGGCTGACATCAGTCAGTGGCGAAACTTCTTTCTTCTGTGAGGTATTAAACTTATAACTTGCAGCAGGATTGAATCACATACAAGCATATGTATGTATGTAAGCTGACAATATTTTTTCCAACAATACATTTGATTGCTTACATTTCTTATTTTTTTACTTTTTGTAAACTTAAGCAATTGCTCGTGCCTATACACAGATATAATATACACATATGTATATTTATTTCAAATTTATAAATGCCTACTTTGTCAACCTACGCCCAACACGAGATGATATTACTGCGTGTGTAACTGCAACAAACTTAACGTATTTAAAGCCTACGGTGAACTGAACTAAAAATGCGAATCGTATCTTGTTCATGCATTGCCATTTGCCATTCGCCGTTGTGCGAGCACCTACATATGTATTGGGCTCTGTTTTCTATCTCTGTGCTCTCACCGTGGCTGTTTAATTCAGCTATCCGCTGTTATTTGTAAAAGTGAATTAACAGCATAGAAACAGAGAATGGGACACTTGGAGAAGTAGCATCACAGGATGTTTGAAAAAACAGCGGCGAATGTTAAAATATGCAAGTAAAATTCGAAATTACAGAAATTAAGTATATACAGTCACGGGCAGAGAAATAACACACATTGGGTCATTTGTAGAAAATTTTATTATTAATTATCAGTCGTGGAACTGCAGCTATTAAATAAAATTAAAATACTAAAAATGGGTAGATATTTTCATTTTACTCTGAAAAAAGGTTTTTTGATCTCCACAAAAAGTGGAAGAATCCAACTCATATTGCCAAAATTGTGAATTGATCAAAGAAAATGGTATATAGGATAAGATAAAATAAATAAATGAAGATTACACCACAGCCTAAGATCTATTGTGCCCTCTCCTAAATCACAGCGACTGACTCAGACTCAGCATATTGAAAATTCCATTATACTACAAGGTATAGAGGCGACGTTATTCCTATTTGGAAATACGGACCCAAAGCTTTTATCCTGCGTCTTCCTAGCATGTAACCTGGAGTTTCAGACTTCATGTCGCAGAACCGGCAATTTGCACAAGAAGCTAGGCCAGGTTCAGGTCCTACCATATTAGTGGATGCTGCGGAGCGGGCGAGCACATCAGCTAGTTCATTCCCTGCTATACCCTAGTGACCGGACACCCAAATAAGCTGCACTTGGTTACGTTCGGATAGACTGTTCAGCCGTGCTATACACTCCTGCATCAGTAGCGATTTAATCTCGTAGGCAGATATCATTTTAAGTGCCGCTTTGACTGTCGCTGAGTACGGTTACACGTTCCTTGCGACAGTTGCTCGAATTATTCTCGTAAATTTCCATAGGAATATAGAATTTCCTCCTGCACCAATTCCCTATGACGTTCTCGAGCCATCGGTGTACCACTTAATTGTACTATCCCTAAACAGTGCTCGAGCGTGGAATCATTCCGTTCAGCCTTACTGCTAAGGGTAACCTTGAAATTCTTAATGAAGTTAACTATTTTGTTGTTGCTGTCTGGGACGAGATTAACTCATTTCTGCGAAAACCTTCGGCTGTAATTTGAAGCAGTGTGTTTTTGGCCACCTGACCGACTTCTAAGTAAAGCGGTGTGAGTTGAAGCATTATTCCGACATGCAAATGCAGGCCAGTCGTTGCAAGTTCGACAGTTGAAGTCCTAGGATAGGTTCCTGAGGACTGACAGGGACCTACGTTGATATTTAGTTCATCATCTCTTAGCCAGGCTTAATTTTCTTTGTACAAAATCGCAAGGGGGGTTCCAATTTTGCGACTTCGGCCTTATGTCACACACTTTTTAATAAAAAAGTTAGACCAATTGGCCTGAAAGATTTTGTAGTGAATAACCCTTCCTTCTCACCTTGGATATTAAGATCACCTTCGCGATCCTTCATGGTTTAAGGGTATACGCCAGTCATCTCTTATCAGCCGAACTAGGTATGGCAGTAGAACCTGCTCTCCCTGTTGTAAAAGTGCTGGAAAGATACCGTCCGCCCGCGGAGACTTGAATTTCGCGAACAAAGCTATACCTCATTTGATTAAGTCCGTAGTAAACAGTTGCCTTTCGTCTACCCAATCTAAGCAAAAAATCAATATTGTTCCTGACTACTATACAAGTTCTAAACAGTTGCCTTTCGTCTACCCAATCTAAGCAAAAAATCAATATTGTTCCTGACTACCATACAAGTTCTAGGTCTCTCGCCAGATTGCCTTTTTAGTGTCCGTCTTGATGCCTTGAAACCCTTTTGTAAACCAATGGTTCTTGGATTAGCAGGATCGATGTGAACTTGCTCGCGATGACAGCCGAGGCTGACACCGAGTGGTGCAGGCTCACCTGGGCAACTTTACGATGACGGCCACTAGAAGATCGGTTCCATGAAGTAC
Source organism: Bactrocera tryoni (assembly GCF_016617805.1). Lineage (NCBI taxonomy): Eukaryota > Metazoa > Arthropoda > Insecta > Diptera > Tephritidae > Bactrocera > Bactrocera tryoni. The sequence goes on along the minus strand of NC_052503.1, from coordinate 59,792,687 downwards.
TGGTCCTCATCGTCGCCGTCCTACACGTGCCATCCATGAGGCCTTTTGTCCCTTCCAGAACCTCCTGCGTGGAGAGTAGCACGCCTCCTTGTACGCCTGTCTTCACGCCAAGACCTCCCAAGGCAGAGAACTTAAAAGTATAGAGAAGGTGCAAATCGAAATCTGTATGATGGTTCGATTGCGCGGCTAACAGAGCTGATAGAATCACAAAGGGGAATTCGCCGTGCTCTGGCTATTTAGCAGAATTGAGCACGTGCGGTGGCAGAAATATATGTAAAACGACTGAATTCATGCGAGAATGAATAAAGAGAAATGCTTTGAAGAAAAATATGCAAAGTCACACAAAGAATGTAAAGAAGTATTCTCTGAGACACATGCATACATATGCGTGATCTTGTATCATATGAACCATTTTTTTCAGAAAAATTGTAAAAATTTTAGTTCTTTACAAAATCGTAAAAAATTAGATAAAAAATAATTAATTTTATTTTTTAATTTTTTAATTATTTTAAAAAAGTTATATTTATTTCGTCTATTACAAAGCGAAGATGTGTCAAATGAACTTCATTTCTTAATAAAAATTAATGACCTTCATGAAATATGCATATTCGCATTATTTCGTTATCATTTCCATATTTGCACCAATAAAATTTCTATGGCATATACATACTTATGTATGTACATATATTATTTCTTTGGCACATTTGTCTGTATGTTTACGAAAGCAAATGCGAGCCATATATGTACATATGTACATACATTGATAATAACAAGTGTCGCACGCTTCTTTCGCATCTCCGTTGTCACGGTCAACCAATGGCCGAAACTGGCGTTTTGTCAAAGAGTCAAGAGCTGAACAAATTGAGCACGACAGACTGCAAGCGACATCTGTCAAATACACAGGTTCTTATGGACACAGTTATGTAGTTGTGCAGCTGGCCCAATAACTGTGTCCCTAAGAACGTGTGTATTCTAATATATTCGTTTGCAGTCGGTCGCGCTCATTGTGTTCAGTACTTCTATGTGTCGAAACACTGACGCGACGGTAAAGCGCCACAACATTGTGTTGTTGGTAGAAAATCCGAGCTGTGCCAAAAGAAACTAACAAACGATCGCCGATTGTTACCGCTTCCCTTGCTGCTCGAACAGCGTCGCCTACAAACCAGCGTAAATATGTATGAAGATGTATGCGCCTGCCTACATATCGACGCAGATTTTTGCGAGTTACGGAAAAATATTTTAGACAAATATTGTAAATCGACAACGGCTATGTTGCCACTTTTGTCACTTCTTTCTGTGAAGAATCATCAGAAAGTTGTTCAATTTATGATTTTTAGCTTTTGCCATCGTCGCGAAAAGACGCTTGTTGGCAAAGGCATGCTCGGGGAGATGTTACGGCCTCCGTTTTTATGAATGAAGCGAGGTCGCTTGTGGAATTTGCGCCTGCGTTTATGAATGAAAATGTTTTTGTTGTAAAATTTACTACATTTGTTCTTCGCCAATTCGGCTGCCATATTGACTTGTGATGCTTCTGCTATTTAGACAATTGTTGTTTTTGTAGAGCAATGCTTCAATTTTGTGTTGGTGACATATTCACATGTGTACGCATATGTATGTTTGTATGCTTATGCATTATTTGTTCGGAAGTGTATGCAAATATATCTATGTACATATACCTAAGTGTGTATATATGAATGTATGAACATGCAGATCAATGCGCGCGCATGTAATACATTATATTGATAAGTGATAAAATCATGATTTGAATTTCTGAATGCGCACATGCGTATACATACATAATAAGATTATGATATGAGCATGTGCAGAGACATAAGATTAATATGATAGAAGATGTACATACATGCATACATACATACATCTGTATATATTGTTGTGATAAATTTAATTTCTATTAGTAGGAAATATAATATAAAAATATTTATTAGAATAGTATATTATGTAAAAATCAAAAAAAAATTATTAAATATGCAAGTCCAAAATGACTATAAATATTACTATGCATGCATTCGTACAAAATATACTCATATCATAATTATGTTTACATGTCTATATTGAATTGCCGACGGCAAAACGCAAAACCATACATATTTGCATACATTGCGATTCCCAAGTTGAAAAATTGAGGCATGAAAATATCAATGATGTTTTTGGGTGATCATAAGGAGCATGCATACATATGTATGTCTATGTCTTTATATTCATATTCATGCATACATATATTTATGTCTCTTCATATTCTTGGGTATGTGAGACAGAGAACATAATGTGTTTTGTACACATTTTTCGGTGTCAAAAATGAAACAAAATATAAACAAACAAAACGAAATTCTTCGTTGGGAGTCTCTTCATATTCTCTGCTTCGGCATATATGCCTTGTCATCATATGCCGTAAATACATATATTTCTGTCTCTTCATATTCTCGGTTAGAATATATGAGAGAATTGTAAACAATGTTAAAATTGTGAAGCGAATTCCGACCTACAATGTTAACAAATGCGGCGAATTCCCTTTCACGAATCTATCAAATGTTCGCAGTCGAACCTGCACCTTCTCTATACTTTTAAGTTCTCTGCCTTCTCTATGTTTTTAAGTTCTCTGATTTAACTATTTAGAAGTTGATTTCAAATTAATAGCACGGAATTGTGTTTGATAGTGCGCCATCTACATTTGAGTAATAAATACATGGCCTCTTCTATGCTATAATTTTGTAATATAAAATATTTCTAATGTAATATTATATGTGTGGTAAATACCACATATTATTATTTTTCAATATACTAATGTTTTTATATTGAAGTCTATATGTACGTACCTATACATATGTATTTGCAAGAGAAAGTTGGGAAATTATCAACAATTTTATTTTTATAGATAAAATGGCATAAATGGATAATATCAAAAATGTATTCTCACCCAAAAACTGTTCCCATACAAGAAGTTAATTATAGCGGAAATGTAGGTATCAATCGGTCAAATTAGGTGTATAGCAAATGAAAGGATATTATGGCAATATAATCTTTAAGATATGAAATGAAGATACTTCTGAATTAAAATTTATGAAAGAACTTATAAGAACTTTAAGTTTTACTAGATTATTACTATAAACATTATATAAAATTCAAACAGTTCAACAGTTGCCTTACCTTTATAATATAAAAGTAAAATTAATTAAAAAAATTCAACACTTATTCACTTATTTATTCATTCTAAACATTTGCCACTGCGGCACCCTGTTACCTGAATATTGCCAGAGAACATAGATACAGAGAACGTATATTTATAAAAATACGTTCTCTGATATACGTTTTCTGGTAGCTCATTTATTTAACAATATTTATACATGCTGTGTTTCATTTATTATGTCTCATCCTATTCACTCTGCAGTTCTCTGGTCTGAGTAAGTTGGGTGAAGGCAGTTTATTTCATTCGTATCTGAAGAAAATATTTTCGCTTATATTTAAGTTTTAAAGTAATTAAATATGAATGCGATTAATAAAACGGCGATAGGTATAGCTGCCGGTGTCGCCGGCACAATTTTCATTGGATATTGCATTTATTTCGACAGTAAACGACGCACTGATCCCGATTACAAGAAGAAAGTCCGTGAGCGTAAGTATTTTGTAGTTAAGACAACGTGAAGTTTGTGTAAATGTGCACAATTACAACAAAATATATTTTAGGCAGACGTCGTACCCGAAAAAATGGAAATGCTGGCCGCAGTGGAATACCAAACCTCAATGATCATGAAGCAATTGAAAGGTAATTGTCAAGCCTTATTTATAACTTATGTAATGAAGCAACGTGCTTCTTCAAACTATTTGCGATAGTTCTAAACAAGAGTTCGTAATCCATTAGAACTGTGTACAGGGTGTGAAACGCTTGCAGCAATGCGTCATACATACGATAATTTGTATTGACCTTCCCATACATTGTATTAAAATTATATACTTATATTACAGGTATTTCCTTCAGGAAATTCAGTTGGGTGAAACTTTAATTGCTCGTGGTGAATTTGAAAATGGTGTAGAGCACCTTGCTAATGCTATAGTGGTATGTGGACAACCAGCTCGCCTCCTCCAAGTTTTGCAGACATCGCTGCCAGCACAAGTATTTGCTATGCTGATTCTTAAAATGCAAGAGTTTGGTAACCGTGCAAGTTCAGAAAACGAAACACCCAAAATCGTCACAGCTAATTCTATTGGAGGAGCTGATTTGCCTCTTGGTTTAGATGGCACCCATTCTTCAGTTATGATTGACGACCTAGAATAATTGTTGAGCATATGTTATAATATGAAGCAAATCTGCTTAATATTTAGGTTTTCATATAAATGCATATATTGTTTGCCTAAATATCCATCTACAATGTTAAATTACATATGCTTTTATGTACAAATACTTCTAAAACAATTAAAATAAAATTAAAATACATCTTAATAGAATGCAAGTTTTCACAATTTCACGAGGATGAAATATGTATGTATGTAATTGTTCCTTCGAATAAATTAATGTTCCAAATTAGCAATTTATGTTAAACTAAAATTTGAAGTTAATAAACCTTAAGTTGTCTATAGAAATTAAACTTTCAAATTAAGATATTACTGACTTTAGACGTTTTATTGATTTGTTTTCAAACTATTAAGCAGACTTGTAATCTCTTTTTCTCTGTATACAGCATTTTTAACCGATTGTTGTATTTCTTTTACTGAGATCGGAACTCCGCCACTTTTATGAAAAAGTCCAACTGTGTCTTCATGTACACCGAGATGAAAAACCGTACTCGATATACTTTCTTCGCGATACGTGGGATCCACCAGTACAACACTGAAAAAGATTTGTTTAGTTATTGCATATATATAAATATTTAATCAAAAATTACTTGTCGAATATACTGTAAGTGCTCACAACAGGGAAAATATTTAAATGTAGCTTTTTCATATCATCACCTATCTCTATTTTACCACTTTTCTCATCGTATGTAACTATTGGTAAATTCAGAGTGCTAAGCGCTGAGGCACAAGCTAAAACTGAAGCATCAAAAACACCACCATCCACTTCTAAACCAATTATATCTATATAGAGACACCACACTAATTTTCCAGGATGTATGCATAAATCTTCCAATTTCAAACAATGTGATTCATATAATATTCTATATATAAAACACTCCAATATTTCGGACACATTTTGATTATTAATCGATGAGGAAGCTTTTGAAAATGCTGTAAATGACATGTCAACATTGGGTACAATATAACCAGCAAGTGGTTTGGATGCTCGTGGTTTGGATAACTCTGCCCGTATGCCACATAAAATGTTCGAATTTCCGATTTTCGTTGCACTGGACCCCAAAGAATGTTGACAAGATGCAATGTTTACACCGATCGGTCGATATTTATCAAATGTTCGGCCATCCAAACGTATTTCATTCTCGAGAAAGTCACGAAAATGTTTAATGGGATATATCAACCTGTAATAATATAAATATATATATATATATATGTATATAAATTAAATGAAAACTGTTGATCTAACACCATCCGATCACACAAAAGTATACAACATATCTCTATACTTTATCATAACGATTTATTTTCACCGAGCAGAATATTGGTCGCCAAAATAATCAATAGCATTCAGTTATATCTTCTTCTGGCTTGAATCTAATTCACTTGTTGTAATAGCTTGGAAAACCACAGATAAACTATAAAAATAGTCCCATGTGCAAATTACTGTATCCGTCATTGGTGTAAGGAAGAGGAAAACACTGACTTGATTTATGGTTGTAAGCATGATTTGTTGTGAATTATTCATTTAACAATAGTAAGTCTAGTAAACAAAGTAGGTCGTATGGGCGATATGCATGTGAAACTTTATTATTAAAAAAATACTTACTTATGTTGTTCAGCCATAACCAATATCAATGAAAACAGTAAATAAACAGATAATCATTAAACTGTCAAATGAGAATGACGCCCGACACATAGAGCGCGACAGACTCCAGGTGACATCTGTCAAATATTAAAATACACACGTTCTTAAGGACACAGTTATGTAGTTGTGCAGCTGCCCCTATACAGAGGCGTGGAAAAATAAATCTACGTTCTCTGTTATTTTTATTCTACAATAGAACTTTTTTCACATATCATGAGGTATATCGCGAAGTGTATAAACAATTTTTTCGGAATTTTTTGATGACATCTGTCGGAGAAATGGCTCGCGTTTTTTCACTGACGGACACGATTTCCCATTTTTTGATCATCTGAAACACAAAAACCCAATTTATTCTTAAAAAGTACGTGAATGGTTATCGTCCCTACTATAATCATGAAAAAATGTTGATAAATAAAAAAGTAAATAACGTTTTTTTTTTAATTTTTCCCCATGTTTTTTTACATAAATTTTGTCATAACATTGTCAATAAATTATAAAAAATTATGAATCTAGTAGGGACGATAGCCATGTGTTTTGTGAACAATTAAAAAAAAATTATACTGCATTGCACTTATTATATTAATTATACAATGTTGTTTTTGAAAATTTGTTTGGAAGTGTCACTACTTGACAGAATATACATGAATCAATCCCTCCTGAATTTACATTGAACTTTTTTTATGCAAAACATTTTTTTTTGTGTTTTTGGAGACAAAATATTGGACACGTATTTTTTTTATTTCGATATGACCTGAAAAATTGTGAAGTGAAGAATTTTCACATTTTCAAGAATCGAAAAGAGTACTTTTAAACATTTGAGATATACGTTAAATTTATTCAATTTTTTATAAACAAAAGGTCATCTTTATTAACCAATTATTTTTTTTTTTTAATTTGGAACTATTTTTAATCAGTTTTTCTTTTATTGAAAAATGTACAAATGTATAAATGAGAATGGGCTGTTAAAAACTCCGTCTACAATAAATTTTTAATATTCTACATCTTCGTTCCGAACGTGCGATTGTTTGCACTTATAGCACTGCACGCGTTGAAAAAAGCCCACAGCGCTAGCAAACGCAGGAGACAAAGTTCGAAAATTTGCCAATAATTGTTTAAGTTTAATGAACATTTTTTGCAAGAAACAATTTATTGAATGTTAATTTTGGATGGAATGACCTATGTATATTCTGCCAAGTAATGACACTTCAAAAACAACAACAAAAAAAATAATACAATAAGTGTAGCACGACAATTTTAAAATATTTAATGGAACATTAAAATTGTGAGTGTAAAATTTGGATTGAATGATTCACATACTTATGAACATACGTATAGAAATCTAGGTGCATAACCCATAAAGTACAGGAATATTTCTAAAAATTTTGTTTATTTTAACTTCACTTTAATAAAAAGAAATATTTTTAAAATTATAATAAAAATAAACTGATCTGTGCCTATAATTAAAGTTGTTGTGAAAAAACCTTTCTTATAAATTAAATATTAGTAAATAAACCTGAATATATAATTTATGTTACCATTACCATAATTTCATCTTTCGAGCTCAATTCAAACAAATGTTTTTAAACAAATATTAAATGTATTTTTAAATGTCTAAATATGTTAATCGTTTTAATTATAAAATAGTTATACTTTGACTTTTACACAATCATAATCCAGTCATCAGCTTGATCCAAATACGTACAGCGGAATAAGACAAACGTGTATAAATGCCTGGATAGTGGGGATCTGCGCAACCAACTCCCCAACTTACTACACCGATTAAAATGTTACTACTTTGTATTGGACCACCGCTATCTCCTTGACAGGCATCCGTGTTTCTAGCTGCTGCACAGAACATTCTAAAAAGAAACACATATTAATCATATTAGTCTAAAAACTATACTCTAGCTATTATTTCTTCAATATTAAAATAAAACTTTGTGTAGACAAAATTAAAAAAAAAAAACACAAATCCAAAATCATACATACTTACGTGACATAACATTGGAAAAATTGTATATGCTGTGCTCTTTGAGAATTGAGAAAGACATTTCTTTATGCTTAAGGAGATTTTTCCTATCACATTTTTCATTATCTTGAAACGTAAAAAACGATAGTCATATGCTTTTATAGTATGTTATTAACAGATAAAGCTACGTTTATAATTTGTTTAAAGATCGGAGTTTTTAAAATATAAAAGTTATACTTAGTTAATATGTGTATGTATGTACTTTAAATACGCTACTTACGCTTCGGTGACAATCCCTTGTGATTTCATTAATTCGGAACATTTCTGTTGATTTACTATTTTAACGGTTGTATACTTTAAGAGCTCCGACAAAACATGTTCCGACGAACTCATATGTCCCCATCCACTAACCACCGCTTCGTTGTTATCCATAATCAGTGTATTTTGCGAAGGTAATTTGATGGGATGTACGAATTCGCCACGCAGACGATTTTTTTGTGTTCGTAGTAGCGCCACATCAAAATTCATTGTGCCACTATTGTACAAAGGATGTTTATATATCTTCGATATGGACACAACTTCCCCGCCTTTACCCCGATTTGAGCTACCGATGCGTAAAGAATATACTCTCGGTTGCTTTTCAAAAGCTTCTATGCAATGAGCGGCCGTTACTACCCATTCTGCATCTATGACCGAACCGCCACAAACATGAATTGAATAACGGCGCAATGAAACCTAAATATGTATATACATACATTTGCTGAATTTTGTACAAAAGTGCAAAATATTTGAAGTAATAGTTACTTGATATGGAAAATCTTCAATGCGTCCTTCTTTTCCGTTTACAATGCGTATTTGAGCGGAAGTGTGTGTAAGTATAGTGCTAAATAAAAGCAGTATTGATAACATTTTTTGAAATTTTGTGGCTAGCATCCACTTCTGTTCGATAGTTCAACAAAAGTGTTGTTTAAAATAAAAATTATTCGCACATTGAAATCAAATTTATCAATGATTACACATTCTTCGTAATGTATTATGTGTATTGATAGCGAATGTTAAGAAAGAGATATGAATTTGTGATTCCATAATATGCAGACATCTTTCATTCTGATAAGAAGCTGGGTAAATGAAGAAGTAAAATATTTGTCATTGAAATTTCAGTAAAATTTTATATTTAATTGAAGGTACTAAAAATGAGACGAGGTGGAGGAGTAGGATATTACTTTGATCTCTTAATTTATTTCACATTACTTTATAATAAGTTTCCTTAATTTATACTTGTAAACCTTTCACACTCCCAAACAATATTTAAACGAATGAATTTGCTCTTGTTTATATCTAATAACACATGTACATATGTAAGTACATTCCTAAATATATAACATAATTTTCTGAATTTACATACAGTAAGGAATATGAATTTTTTACCATTATAACCATACGATCGATGATAACTATGTATAAATATATGTATATTCCAATAATTTTTAGTACAAAAAAATAATATTAATATTTATTAATATAGAATGCTCCAACTTAATTTTTCACATATAAAAATATTTTTATCGTTATGCTACGCGAAAATTATTTGTATATGTAATATGATCAATAGCTGCTACATAAGTACATATATCCCATAGATTTTATAAAGGTTAAGATTAACAGCTGTTTATCAGCATTGATAAGGCTTTTAATTGACAGATTGTCACTCTGTGACGTTTTGTCTCTACATATTTCATATAACTTCAATACATTTCATTCAAAATTTCTATAATGTTTTACAAAAAATTTTTGGCGGAAATTTTTGCAAAATTTTATACCGGTTTTTATTGAAATATGCCACCGAGTAAACTCGACAGCATTTACCGTCGTATGTTGATTACGCGGTTTTTCGAAAAAGGATGGGGAACACCAGAAAATTTACAAAGGTATGCGTATCTTTACATAAGATTAGTAGCATGTGTAAATTTGTACCTATGTATATTCTTATTGGTATTTTGATGTTAATTGTTAAACACAAAAAATATAATTTAAGTAAGTGAAGTACTTTTCATTGAATAAAATAATATTTCAGTGGCCAAAATCGTGCGCCTACTTTACACTTTTTAAAATAGGTTCGTTAATTTCTCAACAATAAAGAGTAGTTTTATCGCAACTAAATTATATGAGTATTCCATTATTTCATTTTATGTTCTGTCGAATTTGTTCAAAAAACATTTTTCCCATCATAATCGGTTTAATGGTTAACTTACTAATGTTCAAGGATTGAGATGACGGGCATAATTTTTTTCAGGAAACAAGTATAACTAGGTATATTACTACTAAAATCAACATTGTTTTTTAATGTTTTATTTACATTTTTAGGCTATTCGAGTTTCGTAAAATCATTTCACGGCGAGAGACGTGTTATAAATTAATACCTCAAGATTATCCGGTAGAAATTACTAGAAATAATAAATATTCTGATTGCTCCATATTGGAGGGAAAGTTTATTTCGCCTTTGGAACTACATTTGCCCGGTGTAGTGCCAAAAGCCGCACAAGAAGCTCATTTTCAAGTAATATTGCCCAAAAAATGGAGAGAAGAAAAATTCAAGCCAATGTGCATTCACTTAGCTGGCACTGGAGACCACGTATGTATAGTTTTCGGTTCTTTTCAATTTGTAAACTTACATAAAGTTTTAAGTCAATTAATAAATCCATATTGCTAACCAAAATTACTTTAACGAAACAAAATAACACCATGCTACTTTTTACACTATAATATTAGATAAATATGTTCATATATAATATAACGCATTCTAGAAATTATGTGTCTAAAATACATATATAAATTTCGTTCACAAAAATGCTAACTAAAAAAAATTTCAAAAATATAAATGAATATTAATAAAAAATTTAAAGTATATATGTATGTACATTCTATTGTTGCAGTTTTACTGGCGAAGAAGAAATTTTATTGCCAAACCTTTACTTAAGGATGCCAATATTGGATCTATAATATTAGAAAATCCTTTTTATGGACTAAGGAAACCAGATCATCAAGTGTAATTAACATATTTACATAATTCGTTGTTAATGTATCTACCGAGTCATGTATGAACTTATTCTACGCCCTTTTAATCAAGATAAAATATATAATATATTATTATATTATTTTTAATTTTTTTGTTATTTTAGATATTCTTAATTTTCAGTAGTTTTGTTATATGTTCTTATATGTCAGTTTTGATTCTTCAACAGACGCTCAAATTTACAAAACGTTTCCGATATATTCGTGATGGGAGGTTGCTTAATACTAGAATGTTTGGTACTGTTACATTGGTGCGAAAGGAACGGTCTTGGACCGCTAGGAATAACCGGGTTATCTATGGGAGGACATGTAATTTTTTTACAATTTCAATTTCTACAAAAGCTTTACTTCTCATACTGATATTTTTTCTTTTAGATGGCTTCTCTGGCAGCGACGAATTGGCCTAAGCCTCTTGTGCTTGTACCATGTCTTTCGTGGTCTACTGCTGCACCTGTATTTACGACAGTATGTATTGTAACCTTAAGCTGAAATATTTAACAATTTCAATTTTTAAGGGAGTAATGAGTCAATCTATCAATTGGGACATGCTTGAAACTCAGTACCATTCGGATGGTAAATACAGCGAACGATTATCAAAGATGGTTACAGTGGTAGATGATGCTTTTGCGGCTGGGCAGAAATTTATTAAAAACTTCAATCAATCTCTGCAAGCGCTTAAAAATGATATTAATGACAATAGACATGTTTCAAAGCAACCTTCTGATGCGATTAGCAATAATTACATAGAAGTTCAAAATAATCAAAATCAGTTAGAAATCAACAATTCGATTTTCCTCAAAGAAAACTTGGCGAATCCCGTTAATAGCAATAAAAGTAGTTTGCAATTAATGAATAATGGAAAGTCGAACAAAGCACTGCAACGGGAAGATCAAAAGGAGCAATCAGCGTTAACAAAACTGATGAGATTCATATTACCTATGGCTGCACAAAGTGACAATAAGAAAATAGATATAACAAAAACGAATTGGTGGGAACGCGAGGCTTTACAATTCATGCGTGGCATGATGGACGAATGTACGCATTTGAAAAATTTTTCGGTGCCATTCGACACATCCTTAATAATAGCTGTTTGCGCTAAAGATGATGCCTATGTACCTCGTGAAGGTTGTGCTAGTCTTGAGGATATATGGCCGGGTGTGGAAGTGCGATACCTCGATGCTGGTCACGTGAGCGCCTACGTTTTGCATCAGAAACTATTCAGGTATATTATTTATATTATGAAAAACATATAAATATTACATTGACAACTAATAAATTACATACTTTTAGAAAATGTATAATAGAAGCGTTCGAGAGGTCAAAACAAATTTACATAATGGACGCCGAAAACATTGGTGAAGATTTGAAGCCAACATTAACCTACAAAGAGCTTGTTAATAAATATACAAATTCTATATAAATATTTAATTATGATAAACCCATATTTTTTAACCAATTTACACAACCACAAATATACTGTTGACTAATTTTTATGACATTGTAATTTGCATTGCGTTTGACTGAAATTTTGCTGCTTAAGCGCTTTAACCGCAATATCTTAAAAGTTGTGAATTTTGTTTTAAATAAATTATACTTTCCTATTTCAAAATACATACATTTCTCTATTCTAAACTATATTTTTCAAGTATATTGCACCATTCGTTAAGATATATTTATAATAACGGTAACGACTAATGAGTACTGCTGTCTAATGTCAGAACATGAATGTGGCTGCTTTCAATGAAACTAGAAGAGATTTTTTTGTTAAATAAAGTGCCGTGAATATTGCCAACCGATAACATAAGAGACGATTATAAATATATCGATATAATTGGGTCATGTTGTCAGCGGCTTGTGTAACCAGCGGAAGATGCCATTTTGTCAATCGAATAAGATCTGGAAAGAACACCATTGCGATACAGCAGAAAAGAATTGGGAGTGATTTTTTACCATCCATCACTCAAAATTAACAACAGAGTAGTTGAAAGAGTCCCTAACATCAACAAAAACACCAATAGATTAAAAAGCTAACAAAATATCGTGAATACAACATACTGAATTTTAAGGAGAGAAAAATAAGTATATACGAAATTTTTGTAAGCTAGAAAATGGCAGACTCAGACAAACAGCTACCGATTGAGCAGCAGCAGCAACAGCAGCAACACCAGCAGGATATCGACCAAGGTGATGCTGTTCAGGCCCAATTGAAGTCGCTGCCACCAAAGGAAGTCATTGGTAATTAGTAAAACATTTGCATCTTTTTGTGATGTGACATACATATGTAAAGTGTAGAATTACAAGCGGAAAGAAAAGCGTGATATTACAAAACTTTTTTTTTTAACTTTAAAGTACTATTTTAAAACTTTAAATCGGTCATACTAATTACTTGTGTGCTAAAAGGGAACCAATATTTAATGATATTAATTTGAAGAGCATGTAGCGGCGCTGAAAATAGAAACTTTTTACCTAAATACACACACGACGCCATTTTGTTGGTGCAATGTGCGCGGTCGCCGGCGCGTAAAAGTTCTGTTCGTTTATCAACCGGTCACAGCTGTGTTTGGCTAAAACAACGTGGTTTATTAAAAATATAATACAGCCAATAAACTTTATTTTTTGTTTATTTCATTTATTGTGGCTTTGTTTAGCTTTGTAAATGTATTTGAAATGTATGAACTGAAAAAAATTATATATTTTAGCAACCAAAGTAACTGGTACTGTAAAATGGTTCAATGTAAAGAGCGGTTATGGTTTCATCAATAGAAATGACACCAAAGAAGATGTGTTTGTTCATCAAAGCGCCATTGCAAGAAATAATCCGAAAAAGGCGGTGCGCTCAGTTGGCGATGGTGAAGTTGTCGAATTTGATGTTGTCATAGGAGAAAAAGGTAATGAAGCCGCCAATGTTACTGGTCCATCTGGTGAACCAGTACGTGGTAGTCAATTCGCCGCTGACAAACGCAGAAACTATCGCCCATGGAATAACCGCAATCGCCGCAAGCCTCAAGGTGGACAAGGACCAGACGGAAATGTTCAACAAGGTGTTGAAGGCGAAGTTAGATCTGACGGTCAACAACAGCAACGTCCGCAGCGTAACTACCGTCGTGGAGGTGGTCCAGCCGGTGGCCCTGGTGGTCGTGGCGGTCGCGGTCGTCGTTTCAATAACTATTATCCACGAAACCAAGGCAGACGTTCAGGTGGTAGCGAAAGTGGATTGATCGAGGGCGGCAATGATCAGAACGCTGACTCCACTCAAAGGGGCGGTGATGGTCAAGGGTTGCCCGCGCGACGGCCACAAAGACGTTTCGTCCGTCGCAATTTCAATAATGGCGGAGGTAGACGTGGTCCACGCGATGATGGTAAATTCCCTTTTTCCTAATTTTTTCTTATTGAATTTTATTAATTCGGTACGTTTTTACAGAAGTTTTCGGTAAATAATACAACTGCCTCTTCATTGTATTTATGTCTGTCACAAATTTACATTACCTGGTATATTTTACAGGCAATGGTGGACAAGGACCTCCGCGCAACAATCGTCCAAGACGAAACAGGAAACCCAGCGGTGCTGGAGGTGGCTCTGGTGCCGAAGGTCAACATCAACAGTCTCAGCAGGTAAACTAAATCACTAAATACAGCGAACAAGATGCAGTTGTCGAGTATGGCAGAATAATGAAATCGGTGGTATAACATCATGTCATAACACTACCACTTAATTATATATGTACATATATCGAGAACACATTCATATAATAGAAATCTTATAGTTTACGAGTTTTTTTTTTCAATTACCATAAGTCGGTAAACTTTAATTTGCAAGAGTATATGAATTAATACTGCCAAACTGCAGCTGTAAATTTTTATTTTATAAAATCCTGAATCAATATTCTTGTACCAGTTAACATTAATAAGAATATTAATATAACTAAAAATAATTGAAACTTCATCACCGCTACTACTGCTGCTATTGTTCCAATATAATGTTTAATTATTATTATTTTTTTTTTAATTATTCTTAATATATAAGACTTGTTAATCTACAGACTTTTTTTCTTATCAGAGTATTTAACTAACATCGCATTATCATTAATAATTTATAAAAAAAAATAAATCAATGGTTATGTTATAATTTATTTTAATTTATTTTATTTTCCACTTTGCATTACATTTCATTATATTACCCGTAATACCTCCTACGCCTTCGATATCTACAACTTTATCAATTATCCACATCCGATAACCAATTATCCCATCATCAACCAATAAAATTTTCACCTATGAAATGAAATGCGGGTAGGACGCTGGTCACGAAGTGCAGAATACCACAACTGAAAGTACAGCATAATCCATCGGTTAGGTGACAATAATGCGATTCTACACCGAACAACCAACCAACAAATCAATCAACAGCAATTGCAGCAGGAGTGGAATAGAGATTAAAAAACAGCTCATTCAAAAAAAAAAAACCAAATTAACTTTTATTTAGAAAGAAAAAATGTACGTGGTAGAACGCATTACACAATACTAATCAAAACAGAAAAACTCTAGAAGCGAAATGTTAATCTGCATGTACTATTAGTAATTATTTTTGCTATACACATCAGTTGTAATACAACATATGAGATGTCTTCACGATTAAGGATATTTTATATATATTCGTGAACTAATTAGGCTGATGATAAAAACTGTTAAATTTGATCCCTCTTTGGTCCTATTTATTATTATTATTTTTTATAGGTATCTGTAAAATGTACATATAAATTGTCATATTTGTCCATTATTATTATATTACATATAAAATATTTATTTAATAAAACGTGTGCCTAATTTTAAATTTGATTTCCATTAAGTAATTTTTATTTTAAATTATTCTTCTTTAAAACGTTTTGACATTCAATACAATTATAATATATATGCAAAAAATTGTTTTAACAAACGTCAGTATGTCAGCTTGTCCTCAAGGTACGTTCTTAAACAAAATCTGCATAAAGTTATTAAGTTTAATTTTTCGTTCCTTTCAACTTATTCACAGATATTTCTGCTATTCTGACGGAATATTAATTTTCAATAAGGCTCGTTTTATTAAATTATATAAATTTTTATTTGTGCTCATTATTTTTTATTTAACAAATACTGTTATACATTTTAATGTGCTTACCACAGATTAAAACAACACCTAACCATTGAGGCAAATACACAAAATTTATTGATTTGATTGGTATAACAATGTTATGATCATCTTCAAATGAGTTAGTAGATCGTAACTTCACAAATTTCGCATTGTTCTTACATACTCGTAAATCATAATTATATACTAAATGTCCAAAAGAAGCATATAAACGCATACATATGTAATTCGTTTGTTTTTGGAAAAAAAATAAAAAAAATTGCAAAACCCTAAATAAATCTTATTAGAAAAATATTTTTAAATGGTATTTTTTATAATGACAATTCCAATAGAAAATTGGATGCAAGAGTACATACTTCAGCTTTTATATACAACCTTTGCTTCTGAAAATTAATACTGTACTATATGCACACATGTATATTAGGGTGTCCGTTATTTCCAAGTTGTGCCCCTTTTTCCTTAAAAATAAGGATTCAACGTAAACGAGGTCTATATTCTCAATTTAAACATTTGTAATACAATATTTCCAGCTTTTAATGGGTTTATTAAACTAATTTAACGTTAAAATTTGATCCGTGACGCGAGTTATTAAGGGCTCAAGTACATTATTTTTCAGTTTTGAACCCCAGAGATTTGTTAAAGTATCTCGAGCAATATTTACTTCATTCCCTAGGAAAATAATATCACATTGAAATATATCTGTAAATATAATATATATATTTTTAATTACCAATTGTCGACGGTATAACCAAAGTTAGGTAGATAACTATATCTTCAGCTACCGGACTATGTGTATCACATATAGTGTGTAAGGCGCAAGCTGATTCTGCGGGAATCTGTCGAAATTTAAAATAACATATTTTTTTATAAATAATTCAAACTACTTATAAACTATCTTACGGCGTTCAAGTTAACGATAAGAGCAACGCGTCCGTTTTGAATTTTTTCTTTAAACTTTAATATAGCATATCCGTAGTCTTCCATTGCTGTCGGGGATGTGAAATCATTTTCGCTCATCTCAATTAATTGACCACCTTTAATTCGACCATCTTTTATTAGCATGTACTCAGTGGTTAGAATATAAAACTTACCAAAACATTGAGATGTCTCTTTAGCAATTTCCCCAACTATGCTTTTCAATTTCCTGTTGTCATTGTGTACAAAAAGATTTACAACGGGATTTTTTGTGCGGTCTCTTAAAATATTTTCTACACCACTAGAGAGAGTATGCCACATTTTGGAATGCTGGTCTCTATATTTTTGTTGCAGTATTTCAAATGAACATCGCTTTTCACTGCTATTACTTACAGTTCTCAAGACGGCAACTAAAAATAAAATAACTACGAATAACAAGGTTATACATAAACATCTGTTAGATGTTTTGTCATCATAATCTTTTTCCTTTATGGCCTTGGAACTTTCCGGATCATAAACCAATTTTGATGATAGCTCATTTCTTGTGTTTGCTGATTCTGAACTATCACCATGTTCTTCTTCAAATGGATACATTTGCCCATCGATGTCTTCCAAATGATTAAACTCAGCAAAATTACTTCGGCCGATTGGCTTTCTCATATTAACTCTTCGATAGTTTGCTTCAAATGACATAATTTATAATTATTTAGTAATTAGTACACAAATATAATAGTAAAATTGTTGGAAACCGGCAAAACCTAATGCCCAATTCTCATCCAACTTTTATTGATTTCATTAACCATTTCAGAGCTGCAAAACAATCGATCATAGTATCAATGGTTTTATTTCCTTCTCAGTATCGATTATTTTTTTGACTACTGGTGGTATACATGGATTTGCATACATCCTGGTTTTCAGTTATAATTTTTCATAATAGGGGTATTCTCTTGCTCTTGCAAGATTGCAGATTGCAAAAATACTATACCGAAATATACAAGAGCACGAGAGCACCCATTGCAGGATCTAGTGATATATGAATGGCTAATTCGGTCAATTTGTTGTGCATGACTATTAAGCATGGCTATTGTGAATTGGCGCACCTTCTGCATACATTTTTAAGAAAAAAAACTGTAACAAATCTTTAAAATTTAAATAGAAATAATAAAATCCATTTAAAACTTATCTTCCTCAACAATTTAACGACGTAATATGTCTTTATGTAAAATGGCAACTACAACAGGGTTGCAATTATATTTTTGCGTGACATTGCACGCAAATATACATAGGTTTTGGTCTGACATATTTTACAGCCCTTGCAAATATTTTTCTGCGTGTGTTTGTTGTTGTGCCGTTGTAAATCTGCAATTCTTGCACCGTGCACCGGGTTTTGCAAGAGCAAGAGAATACCCCTATTGTAAAACATCAAAACTAAAATTTAATTATTAAAAATAGTCTAACTAATTATAAATAATAGTAATCGACTGTAATTTTGAGTTAGTTTAAGAATAGGGGTATTCTCTTGCTCTTGCAAGATTGCAGATTGCAAAAATACTATACCGAAATATACAAGAGCACGAGAACACCCATTGCAGAATCTAGTGATATATGAACGGCTGATTCGGTGAATTTATTGTGAATGACTATTATGCAAAACTTTCGTGAATGTTTATTGTGCATGACTCGTTTAACGAATATTGTGATTGAAAAAATAACAAAACAAAACAAATTGCGAAAGATTAACGAATCTATTTTTTAAAAATGCCACAAACATCTGAGAAACAAAAACTTGTTAATTTTATAATTGAAGAAGCTGCTTCTAATATATTACTACATCTGGATGGTAATTGTTTATTTCACTTTTTTAACCTTAGAACCGTGAGTTGGGCACTCAGTGCCCATTCAATTTTTTGAAATTGAATTTCTGGGATTTGGGCAGTTCAATTTGATCTATTTTCCGCGTAGTGATAAACTGTTATTTTAGTTATAAGTTGACAGAATTTTGGACATATAACTCTTATAATAGGAAAGTAACGGCATTTAATGGTGAGTACGCTATATGTGACTTTGAGCACTCAGTACTCATAATATTTATTTATATATTTTGTATGAAGAAGCGTAATTTTCCAAAAATGTTATTGATTATAGTGCATTGCTAATTAGTTTCGCGTAAAATTTTCAAGCAAACAGCTCATTTTTAGTTGTGACAAATATATTTTTTGTAATGAATGAAGAATTGGCGATTTATTTGATGAAGAAAAGGAGAATATTTCAAATTATTTGAATGCTAATGATAGCGATGATGATGATGGTGGAAGAGAACCTAAATTTGGTGGTGACCACGAATCGATACCCAGTGGCCAATCGGACTACGGAGATGATAATGCTCAGCCCATTAGTGATCCACTTGGTTCGAAGAATATATCCATGAGGAGGCTGCTGTAGATAGAGACAATGACGAAAGCAAACTTAATTTGTCAAATACGGCTATTGAGGGTAATCGTGGAGAAAAATATTGTGGTCAGGGAAGAAACAATACAACTTTATGGTGGTCAATGCCAAGCCAAACTGAAAAACAGCGAACGAAACTGGCATTGGAAATACATAGACAATCAACTTCACTATGCACGGAAAGTTTTGGATCTAAAATCGATGCCTTCATACGCGTTTTTCCAGTGTCTCTTGTTGAAAGTATTGCTCTTCAAACGAATAGGAAAGCTAAAAGAGTAATACAGGCAAATATGAATCAAACAGTTAAAAAAAAATAAGATATTGGCAAGACACAAATGCGGATGAATTATATGCTTTTATTGCAATAATTTAATACTCCGGAGCTGAGAAGAGCAGACTTAGTTCATGCTAAGGATCTTTTCACAAAACGAACATGCCCTTTTATAGAGCAGTGATGTCCCTGCATCGATTTGAGCAATTATGCCGTTTTATACGCTTCGACGATNCCCGGACTCGCGCTGAGAGACAACGATACGACAAATTGGCGCCTATTCATCATGCATGGATTATTCTTGGCGAATTTGACTATACCATTTGTCCCAGGTACAGAATTGACAGTTGATGAGCAGTTACTTTCAACAAGAAACCGATGCAGTTTCCGCCAATACATTCCCTCTAAGCCTGAAGAATATGGCGTAAAAATATTTTGGCTTATTGACGCAAAAACCAACTATCCACTTGCAGGCGAAGTATATTTGGGTGCACAGCCTAATGAACAGCGGTCGCTTGGTATTGCGCGCAATCTTGTTATGCGACTCAGCAACCAATATTTGGACAGGGGAGCGAATATTACGGTGGACAACTTTTTCACAAGTTATGAACTGGCGGAAGATTTGCTTCTGCGGAATACTACATTGGTGAGCACAATACGAGGCAATAAGCCACAATTGCCAAAACTATTTACATCCTTTGAAGAGGCAAAAAAAAGAGGTGTATTTGAATCTGTGTTTTGTTTTTCAAAACCAATGCAATTAGTAAGCTTTACAACACATTCGAAGAAAAATGTGCTAGTGCTTTCAACTGCTCATGCCAGCGAAGATGTAAATCCTATAACAAAAAAACCACAAGTCATACATGATTATAATGAGCATAAAGGTGGTGTTGATACTTTTGACAAAATGCTGCGTGGATTTTCTGGCAAAAGAAAAACAAACCACTGGCCCATGGGATTATTTTATAATATGCTGGATATTGCTGGGATTGCAGCGTTCAGGCTGTTTGATGTTAGTCACCCTATGTGGAACACCAATAAGTCTGAAAAGCGTAAAATATTTTTGAAAGAACTCTCTATGGAGCTAGTGCAAAAGCAATTACAAAACCGATGCAAAACAAAAATTAATTCTACAACTAAAATTGCATTGGACTTGATCAATTTCAAACGGTTTCCTGCAGTGGTGAGCTCGCGTCCATCAATAAAGGTAAGTTTATTTTATTTCAAAATTAGTTCAGTTTCAAATTTATTCACTATTTTCTTTCTTGACACAGGTCAACACTTTGAAACGGCGGTGTGAAACCTGCAAAACTAATAAGATCGATAATAAAACAACAGCAGTTTGTGACCATTGCCTTATTCCGACACTATATAAGGACGTGCGAAAAGTGCTATTTTGCAAAATACAATGCCGAAGCTGACACGGAGTCAGACAATGATGAATATGTGGACAATACTCCAAAAACGTCTACACCCAATCAAAATAAATGAGAAAGACAGAGAAGTATTTCACCCATTTGAGCAGTTCGAAATTAAAACTTTATTTGATTTTCATATTTTTCAAAAAAAATACATTTGTTTCTAGCAATAATCCCAAGTTTCATTAAATTATTTACATAAACATGCGAAATATTGGCATTTCTATAAAAAAAAAACGTCTTAAAAGTCTAAATTTCCATACAAAATACATTACTGGGCACTGAGTGCCCAAGTCACGAGATTAAGTTGTACAGCTATGTCACGGTTCTAAGGTTAAGCTTTAAAAATTAAAAAATTTGAACTTTTTAGACGACAATAGCTATTGGAAAATTATGGATGAATTGGATGAAAGTCTTACAATTATCTTATCGAACCATCGCGGAAATTTTCAAAATGTGCCTAAGTGTTTGGAATGGAGGACTAATGTTCTTGACTATTTAGACGAAGGACGTTACCAACAAATGCTCCGAGTCTCAAGAGATCAATTTGCGTTGCTATTGTCCTTGATCAAAGATTAGGCAATTTTCAGTAGAAATGCAGTTAGCTATAACCTTATATCGTTTGGGTTCATCGGGTGAAAGTGCGGCGATTCGGAAAGTAGCTACACTGTTTGGTGTAGGAGATGGTGAAACGCTTTACAAGATTACAAAGAGAGTACTTTCGTCAATTTTGGAGCTAAAATCTAGATATATCACTTGGCCTGATACCAATGAAAGACAAAATATCGTTCAAACAACGTACAATGAGCTGCCGCATTGCATAGAGTATATTGATGGTACTGAATTGAAACTTGCAGAAGCACCAGTTGTTAACCATTCGGCTTATTTTTCAAAAAGCCGAATCTATTCCATAAATGCACAAGTTGTATGCGATTATCAATTAAGGATTCGGCATGTAGTAGCGGGACACTTTGGTAGTGTACACGATGCTCGCATGTTTCGTACTAGTGCTCTCTCCACTCAGGAAGGCTCACTTTTTTCTTCTTCTCAATGGCTAGCAGGAGATTCTGCTTATCCATTGCTGACCACTCTTATCACGCCATTTCGAACAAATTCACAACAAATGGACTATTCAAAGCGTAAAGCATTCAACTTGCGTCATAGCAGATATCGCGTGAGGATTGAACATTGCTTTGGGATTCTAAAAGAACGCTTTGGCAGCCTCAAAGAATTAAGAACACGTATTCAAGACGAACAAAGTCATATTCTATGTTCTAACTGGATTATTGTTTGCTGTATATTGCATAACATCTTCCGAGCTACTTCTAACGATATTGAATACGTAGACAATATAGTTGTCGATAACGACGAAGAATCAGATGAATTTCCTTCACATGAAAATGGCCGCCGAATAACTGAGGCAAAAGCCAAGCGCATATCTTTGTACACAATAATGTTTGGTGATCAATAAAACGTTAATTAGTAATATATGTATGTTATACTACTGGTATTAGGTATATCAACTATATTTTTGATATAACTATTTATATAAGTTCATACTTACAAAACCTAAAGAAATAATCTAACTGCCATGAATAATAATAAATAAATACAAATGTTATTTAGTATATTTAATTGTTTTTATTTTCATATTTTTTTTCAATTTCAAACATTGCTACTCTTTCTTTCATTTCTAATTCTAACATTTTGAATTTTTCCTCAGTTTCTATTTTTTTCAACTCTATATCTAATTTTTTTGACTCAATGTCTAACTTTTTTTCTTGAATTTTCTTTTCCTCCTCGAATTTATACTTATCGAACTCCAGTTTTTTCGCTTCCATAGCAATTTTTTCTGCTTGGATAGCCGCCAATTGTCCAACGGATGATTTCGGAGGACGGATTGACCGTTGGCATGTTGATACCGGTGTGGAGATCGGTGCGATCGGAGATGCGGCATTTGATGGCGCAGCAGGTACACATTCTTCCAAGAATTCTGCTTCGAATTCTGGTGCAGGACTAGTCTGGACATAATTGAGGCGAAGGAAGGTTGCTTTCAACCAGTAACGGTTGCGTGGCCGGCAACCGCTTTTCAAATATATCCCTCAGCTGGTCGTAGTATGGACAAATTTTAGCAATTTTTGCTGAAATTAGTAAAAAAAAATGTTTTATTTACAATAAATTTAAAATATCTGTATAATACTAACCTTCGATGGTTCTGCCGTCATCTTCATCTTGTAGTCCTGCACCAGTTGACGCGAGCCAGTTATTGGCTTTACGGTACTGCGCCTTCAAATGCCGGACCTTCCACCGCACCAGATCCCATGAGACATCCAACTGCGAGTTATGTAAAAATCGTTTGTAAAACAATTGCGCAGTTGGAGCCTGAAATAATAGAAAACCGAATTAAATAAAAAATTTAAAAAAAAAAACGTATCAACTTACCTCAAATTCGGCTTCTTCCATTAAAAACTCTATTATAGAGTGCACCTCACTCTCCTTCCACTTTTTGTTTGGCTGCTGCCTTTTCCTCTTCGCTGGTGGCGCAACTTCGCTATTCATATTTGTGGAAAACTGTAAAAATTCTTTAGAAATTAAAAAGAAATTTTAAAATCTATTTAAAACTTACCTTTCTCAACAATTTAACGACGTAATATGTCTTTATGTAAAATGGCAACTACAACAGGGTTGCAATTATATTTTTGCGTGACATTGCACGCAAATATACATAGGTTTTGGTCTGACATATTTTACAGCCCTTGCAAATATTTTTCTGCGTGTATTTGTTGTTGTGCCGTTGTAAATCTGCAATTCTTGCACCGTGCACCGGGTCTTGCAAGAGCAAGAGAATACCCCTAATGTGTTTGATTCGTTAATGTTATATAATAAATAGAAAACAAGTAAGTTAGGACTAAGTTCGGGTGCCACCGAACATTTTATACTTATACGATTTTACATATAAATACATATAAGGGGTATTCTCTTGCTCTTGCAAAACCCGGCACAACAACAAACACACGCAGAAAAATATTTGCAAGGGCTGTAAAATATGTCAGACCAAAACCTATGTATATTTGCGTGCAATGTCACGCAAAAATATAATTGCAACCCTGTTGTAGTTGCCATTTTACATAAAGACATATTACGTCGTTAAATTGTTGAGGAAGATAAGTTTTAAATGGATTTTATTATTTCTATTTAAATTTTAAAGATTTGTTACAATTTTTTTTCTTAAAAATGTATGCAGAAGGTGCACCAATTCACAATAGTCATGCTTAATAGTCATTCACAACAAATTGACCGAATTAGCCATTCATATATCACTAGATTCTGCAATGGGTACTCTCGTGCTCTTGTATATTTCGGTATAGTATTTTTGCAATCTGCAATCTTGCAAGAGCAAGAGAATACCCCTATACTGTATATAACATTGCCCGAAATATTCGACATAAAGTTTGTTAGAGAAACAAAAATACTAAAAAAATACCTTACTTACATACATTCGCCAATTAGGTAGAGTAAAGCGAGTGGAATGTTCGAAAATCTTGGGGTAGGCCAAGTTTTTTCCCAATTTTATTTATTTTGTGCACAAAAATACACTGTTATGAGTAAAACACACTTTGTTATTTTTAATGAGATAACTCATATATTGGCCGATATATATATATTAGGTACATATTTGGGGGCTCAAGGAAGTATTAACCCGATTTAACCATGTTTGATACACAGTGATACTAATGCCAGGAAAGGATTTTCTCTGAATTTCAATTTTATATCCTATACATTGACCGACATTTTCTGCCAAAAGGCAACTTAGATACTGGGGTCAACATATTCGGTACCTTGGGGATTGAACAGTTTTGGTTGGATCGCATAAGAAGAATGCCGCATACTAAATTTTGTCGAAATCCGTCACGTTCCGAGATTTGTTATTTCACCAAAAGCCTACATTTACAAAAACAACAGCATCCTTCCCTACATGAAAAAAGAATTTAGAGTATTTAGTAAGGTCTGGCAACTTATATGAATTTTAAGAGCAAAACAGTTTTGAAGGCGTGTGTTGGCGTATTTTACTATTGATAATAATATTACTTTTGTGTGAAAAATGGCACCTAAATTTGATCAACAAAAAACAAAACATCAGCTTTTCCACTTGTCCATTAGTTTGGCTACGGTTCTTATTTGTATGACGTATTTGCAGTTCCAACGAAACTGGACAAACGTGGGTAGCATTTGGAAGTCCTTAGTAGTGCCTATTGTTTTCACCAGTGAATTACTCAAGGTACTACTTGCAAGATACTATAGCCAGTCTGATGATAATTCGTTAACGCAAAAGCAACGTCATAAGAGGGCTTCCTACTTTTCAATACGTGAAATATGTGGAGGATTGCTTTTACAGTTTTTATGTACGGTTCTTTATGCGTTTATATGTATTATACTAGGAGCACCTGTACTGCAGAACTATGAACAGACCTTTGTACTTGCGCTCTTACTTACATTAGAAACAACAACACCTACAGTATTGCTATTAGGAGGTGGTGGTGCATTACAAGTATGTTTCTGTGAAAAACCAGATTTCATAACAAAAAGTGAAAACACTGCGCTGGAGTTATTCAAATACAATGCTATAGGCGCTATATTGGGCGCTTGGGCCGGGTCGGTAGTTGCTCCATTAGACTGGGATCGTGATTGGCAAGCATATCCCATACCAAATGTGGTTGGAGCTTTACTGGGATGTGCTCTAGGGAACATTTATGCATGCTCTCGAATTTTGTACGCTACTGCCAATGTTTTTTTAAACAGAAAACGCTATTAAGGGAAGCTAATCTGTCGTTCCTTTCCGAATAATAACGAAATCGCTGCCAATAGAGTAACCAAATATTATATTAAATGTAATGACATAATTCTTCAATCTAGTCAAAAACGTAGTAATTTGTTTTACCATAAGTGAATTAAATACCAATATATAATTATACTTTCTATAAATGTATGTATTTCCTAATTTTTTTTTTATAGTTATATTAAATATAAATTTATTTTTTTTTTTAAGTTACAGATGTGTGTTTATTTATTATTGAATAGAAACAGTAAGTCTTGTTGAGAAATCGTGATGCATTTTTACATTTTTAAGCGAAACAAATAGTGACGTTGACATCTGCGTATTAGTTATTACTGGTTTTACTAGTTGAGAAAAAATAGAATAATGTAAGCAAAGAAACACTAATGTCAAAATTCAGTAAAACTAAAGAAAGTATTATTGTTATTAAAAGTAAAATTTAAAAACATCAGGGAAAAAATAAATATACATATTTAGCTATATATGTATATTGTATATATTATTTTTTATTGAAATTACTTATTTTGTGGAGCTAAAACCGAATTTTAAATATGGTATTTCGTCACCAACCTTTCCAATACCCACGAAATTGCAGCTTAAAAGATCAAGTATGTATAAATACACATATCAACTTTTGCATGTCACTTAACTTAAATAAATGTTTAAGGTTGATAGCGTTGAACACGATTTGCTACATTTAGGAAATAAAATTCGTGGACTTGAAGATGCATTGGACAATCCCAATATTGACCCAACAATAGTCGCTATGTTAGAAGATGAAATATTAGTGCTGAAAGCTGAAGTTGAGAAACATAAACAAAACGTTAAAACCTTGCACAAAGACAGATCTAAACA
Organism: Bactrocera tryoni; assembly: GCF_016617805.1. NCBI lineage: Eukaryota > Metazoa > Arthropoda > Insecta > Diptera > Tephritidae > Bactrocera > Bactrocera tryoni. Next base: position 59,765,827 of record NC_052503.1, on the reverse strand, counting down.
GATAGGCATAGTTACCATTCTAATATTTATTATATTGATAGTATTCACTATGTACAGACTGTTTTATGCTTGGTATTAAAATAATATTCAACATCAATGTATACAAATGTACTGCAGTGTATATATACTGCGAATAAAAAATTTCAATTTCCATGTTTTATCCTTCAAGTTTTATTTAATTTCAGTATTTTAAAATCTTAACGTCTACCAACTGCCCGTCCACGACCACGACCTCGAGGTCCACCACGGCCGCGTGCTCCACGTCCTCTGCCGCGATTACCTCCACGACTGCTGTCTTTTTTCTTTGTTTTTGATTTAGGTGTATCATCAATGAGCAGTGTTTCTAACGGTAAGCTGTCTGGCAGTATGAAGTATCGTATATTGTTACCGCGAATACTTAAGGATTCCAATTGAACTGGGTCCCTGTTTTTAATAGTCATTTTAACAGACTTTAAATGAGTGTTCATCGCTACATCTACTCCTGTGATTGTACCATGAATTTGAGTTCCATTTTTTAATTCGATTGTCACCGTTTCGTGACTTAGTTTCATAAGAAATCTGAAAAAATAAATAAATTATTAAACATGGTTTTTTATGAGAAAACATGGTTGGGATAAGATCCAAAAATTAAAATTAATATTGTATTTTCTTTCACTATAATACTCGTAAATTAATAAGGGACCAGTTAAAACATAAAATTATTCATTGTCATTACTTTTCAAATACTTATGTGGTGTGGAAAATTAAGTTTTCAAAATTAGTTCAAACCCTTTCTATATGTGTGATTTTACAAGTAACAGTAACGAATTACATTATCAGTAAATAAGACAATAAGAACATAAGAATTTTTTTATTTTACAATAGTGTATACCATCCATTTATAATATTTTCATATGAATATAAAAGAATTTTATTAACCATTTCGTATTTACTAATAAACATTTGAAACGTGCTAATAATTATATACGCAAAATGCATCGTGTTCGAACTCTCATAGTAATTCCCGACGTAGTCTAAGCACCCTAATCATTTAAACACTCCAATGAGAATTTACTTCAAGTATGTTCCATTGTATTTTTTTTTTAAATAATATAAAAACTTATAATGGTTTGAATTACTAAAAGTACATAATGTTATTTACCTAACCAACTTCATGTTTAGAAGCGCTTCTCTCAAACCGGCAATACTAAATAATTACTTTGCTTTTGTTGTCATGTTGCAAAGACAGGTCTTGGAAATACGAAACATAACAGGAAGACGAGAGTCTTCACTTTGCCAATAAAGTCAGAATAAAATTATTGTAATCTTGCTTTTTACTATATTTAATCAAAACTTCCTAGATTAACGAATAAAAAAATAAACATGATTAGAGGATCTTATCTTCTTATAAGAAAAATGATTTTAGTCTTATTTGAACAATGCTTGTTACAATTTATTGAAATCGACGTTAGTATTTGCTATTTATAAAAATTTTTAATATATGGCAGCCTGTATTCAGATAAAGTATTCTTATTACTCGTTACTGTGATATTCGAATTATTTTAGGTGCAGTCAAGTATTTTGTTCGTTCCATAAATTTCGGTCGAAACTCTTTTGGACCGTCTAAGTTTTTTTTCAGCGCAAATAAATAATTCTGCATCAAACGATTCAAAAAGTTGAGTTTTCAACAGTTGATCGACTCTCAGATATCATTCGACTCTTGCTGCAGGTAAAAATTTATGAAACCTCCTATAAATATTTAGTGTCAGTTTGTTTCTGCTTTACCTATGATAGCAGCAATTAGCTCATTTGGAATAGAGAAAATGAATTAACAAATTTAAGTGAGTCATTAGTGAAGTAATGTACGTATTTTTAACAAAGTGTCGTTGGCAAATACCAACAGTTTAAGTGTATATACATATATGTATATGATAGAAAAGTGTGTTGCAAGTTAGATATGTACACATATGTTTATAGCATATTAATCCATCCGTACATACATATGTATGTATGTTTTACTCGTATGTACATAAGTACTTGATTACACTAGCAAAACTAATATCGTCTTAGTTATAGATCTATCTATCTAGTTATAGATTTAATAGCTGTGAAAGTGTACCAGCAAGCTCTTTCAGTGTATTACATTCCTTCCTCTTTATCATATATACCATAAACCGTCTCCCTTAAATGTAATATAAATAATAGACCATATGTTTTCCCATACCTTCGTATGTCCTACACTTTTATGGGTCAGAAGTAAAAAAAGTGGCAAAAGTTCAAAATTTCAAACTTTAGAGAAAACTTTAGAATATTGTCTAAGGATTTCGAGGATAAAATGGGTATGGGCGGAAGGAATTCGTTGAAACTTCTTTTTTTTTTGTTAATTCCTCTTTCTTTATTTAGCAATCTTAGTTCTAATAAAACAAGCGTCTATAAATTATATATATTTCAAATTAATTGCGCCGCGATCTGAAGGTACCGTTGGAAAGAGGAAGTCCTCCTGATTAAACAAGAAAAAACGTTTACTTCGGCTGCACCGAAGCTGATATACCCGTCACAGGTGCATTTCTTTTAGTTACTATGTGTTCAGTTTATATGGAAGCTGTATGCTATAGTAATCCGATCTGAACATTTTTTTCGGAGATTTTATTATTACCTTAAGCAGTAATCCATGTAAAATTTCGTGAATATACCACGTCAAATGCGAAAGTTTTCCATACAAGCCCTTGATTCCGATCGTTCGATTTATATGGCAGCTATATGCTATAGTTAACCGATCTGAACAATTTCTTCGGAGATTACATTGTTGCTTTAGAAAATAATACATACCAAATTTCGTGAATATATCTTGTCAAATGTGAAAGTTTTCCATACAAGAACTTGATTCCGATCGTTCATTTTGTATGGCAGCTATATGCTATAGTGGTCCGATATCGGCAGTTCCGACAAATGAGCAGCTTCTTGAAGAGAAAATGACGTCTGCAAAATTTTAAAACGATATCTTAAAAACTGAGGGACTAGTTCGTATATATACAGACATAGGATCTCCGACGCTTCCTTCTGGGTGTTACAAACTTCGTGACAAACAGGCAATTAATATTTTTACCATCCATTTTTCATTAGTTATTTGTTAATTTTAGAAGAGTACAGAAAAAAATAAAATCTAAAAAAAGTAAATAATTTAAAAAATTATGAGCTGACGAAATGGGGGTCTCTAAAAATTTCCACGTGACCATACCTATGATTGCAACCCTCCTAGTTATCTGAAACCAAAAAAAAAAGATTATTAATCTAGAATAATGTCGCAATGGCCGAAACTACGGAAAAGTGGGAAACATTTTTTTTCACAAAATGGCGACTGCCAGAAAAAAAATTTTTTTGGATCACTTTTTCTGACAAATTCGAATTTTTAAAAATAATAAAAATAAAAGTTTGGGGGGGGCTAGTTCCAACCATAGACAAGCCTGTAAAGAAGAGTATAAAAATTTCAAGTAAATCAGTTTTGAGAAAAACGCTTTTAAAGTTTCGCGTAAAGTCTTTTGTTCGATTAGTTCCGGCCGAACCAGTTTGGATGCCGGGTCAGAAAAATGCCTATATCTCCGAAAATAATTTGAATTTGAAAAATCCTCTTGTACAACATATTTTTGAATAGTTAAACTTGAAAATATAAAAAAAAATCGATTTTTTTAAATTTCTAGACCAGAATACCCCCTTAATATACCCTGTTCAGGGTATAAAATTATGCAGGGTTATAGGTACCGCAAACGCTTTTTTACGAGATATTTGACTTTAAAGTTCAAAAATTCCCGAAATTCGAACATTTCAACAAGCTATTTCACTACGTTTACACACTCTACGTACATTTTTCAAATTAATTAAATTATTCAAACTAATTAAATTAAACTATAAACATTTAAATAAATCCATACTACGCATATCCATACGCTTCACTGTGGCTGATGCATAGGTAATACTCGTACAACTACTACCATCTATGAATATGATTTTTATTAGATGGATTATAACTATTAGTTAATAAGATATAGGATTTTTGAGAAGCAACTTGTGTTAGTTTACAAAAAAATTGATCATAAAGCATTTCGTGTGTTAATAAAGCATTGCTTTTTTGGGGAAAATACAATAAATAAGTTCATAATCCAATAAAAACAACGAATAACTGATTCTGAGAAGTATTTGAGCGCTCTTTAATCGTAATAAAACCGAATTTTTGCGTCGGTGTGTGACAATAGAAACATAGCTCCATCATTTGCCACTGGAGTCCAATCGACTGTCATTCTAGTGAACGGCACATGATGAACCGGTTCCCAGGCGTGGAAAGACGAAAAAGTCGGATGGAAAGGTTATGACAGTCTTTTTTTATGCATGTTGTATAATACATACTCAACGACTGATTACTGAGCCAGTTATAATCTATTTCACTGCGTATTTGGTTGCAGTTCTTTTCTACTATTACAAATACTTAGCAATTGTATTATTTTTGAAGAAGAATCTGTTTAAAATTGTAGGCATACATATATTCAAATGATTCCTACAAACATGAATTTTGAACAAATACTTATTATTTGAAACATAAATTTTGTACATATTTATGAGTTGTATTAAATTTTGATATCTTCTTCTTCTTAATTGGCGTAGACACCGTTTACGCGATTATAGCCGAGTTAACAACCGCGGGCCAGTCGTTTCTTCTTTTTGCTTCGTGGCGCCAATTGGATATTCCAAGCAAAACTTGGTCCTTCCAACGGAGTGGAGGTCTTCCTCTTCCTCTGCTTCCCCCGGCGGGTACTGCGTCGAATACTTTCAGAGCTGGAGTGTTTTCGTCCATCTAGACAACATGAACTAGCCAGCGTAGCCGCTGTCTTTTAATTCGCTGAACTATGTCGATGTCGTCGTATATCTCGTACAGCTCATCGTTCCATCAAATGCGATATTCGCCGTGGCCAACGCGCAAAGGACCATAAATCTTTCGCAGAACTTTTCTCTTGAAAACTCGCATCGTCGACTCCTCCGTTGTTGACATCGTCCAAGCCTCTGCACCATATAGCAGGACGAGAATTATGAGTGACTTATAGAGAGTTTGGTTTTGTTTGTCGAGAGAACCTTTCTCTCGAAAACTCGCAACGTTGTTGTTGGTGTTGATGCTGGTACCAAGATAGACGAAATTATCTACGACTTCGAAATTATGACTGTCAATAGTGACGTCGGTGCCTAGTCGCGAGTGCGAAGACTGTTTCTTTTCCGGTTTAGTTCAGCAGCTCGAATTATTTTCTTCAGAAGAAGGTTGAAGAAGTCGCCCGATAGGGAGTCGCCATGTCTGAAACCTTGTTTAGTATCGGACGGCTCGGAGAGGTCCTTCTCGATCCTAACGGAGCTTTAGGTGTTGCTCAACTCAGCCTTATTAGGTTTGCGGGGATACCAATATCAAACACCACGGCATAAAGGCAGCTCCTTTCCGTGCTGTCGAAAGCAGCTTTGAAATCAACGAAGAGGTGGTGTGTGTCGATTCTCCTTTTCCAAAATTTGGCGTATGGTGAATATCTGGTCGGTTCTTGATTTACTAGGTCTAAAGCGACACTGATAAGGTCCAATCAGTTTGTTGACGGTGAGCTTTAATCTTTCACACCATACGCTCGATAGAACCTTATACGCGATGTTTGGGAGGCTTATCCCACGGTAGTTGGCGCAGATTGTGGGGTCTCCCTGTTTGTGAATATGGCACTTAAATTTCAATCGTTGGGCATGCTCTCGTCCGACCATATTTTACAAAGAAGCTGATGCATGCTCCTTATCAGTTTTTTGCCGCCGTGTTTGAATAGCTCGGCCGGCAATCCATCGGCCTCCGCTGCTTTGTTGTTCTTCAGACGGGTAATTGCAATTCGAACTTCTTCATGGTCGGGCAATGGAACGTCTGTTCCATCGTCATCAATTGGGGAATCGGGTTCACCTTCTCCTGGAGTTGTGCGTTCACTGCCATTCAGCAGGCTGGAGAAGTGTTCCCTCCATAATTTAAGTATGCTCTGGCCATCGGTCACTAGATCATCTTTGGGGGTTCTACAAGGGTATGCTCCGGTCTTGAAACCTTCAGTTAGACGTCACATTTTTTCGTAGAATTTTCGAGCATTACCCCTGTCGGCCAGCTTATCAATCTCTTCATTTTCGCGCATTTCGGCCTCTTTTTTCTGTCTGTAAATGCGTCTCGCTTCCCTCTTCAACTCTCGGTATCTATCCCTTCCCGCACGTGTTGTGGTCAATCGTAACTTTGCGAGGTAGGCAGCCTGTTTTCTCTCCGCTGCAACACGGCACTCCCCGTCGTACCAGCTGTTCTTTTGCGTTTTCCGGAAACCAATGGTTTCGGTTGCAGCTGTACGTAGGGAGTTTGAAATGCCGTCCCACAGTTCCCTTATACCGAGTTGTTGACGAGTGCTCTCAGAGAGCAGGAGTGCTAGCCGGGTAGAAAATCGTTCTGCTGTCTGTTGTGATTGCAGCTTCTTGACGTCGAACCTTCCTTGTGTTTGTTGGCGTGCGTTTATTGCTGCACAGAAGCGGGTGCGAATCTTGGCTGCAACAAGATAGTGATCCGAGTCGATGTTAGGACCTCGGAGCGCACGCACATCTAAAACACTGGAGACGTGTCTTCCGTCTATCACAACATGATCGATCTGGTTGGTAGTTTTTCGATCCGGAGACAGCCAGGTAGCTTGATGAATCTTCTTATGCTGGAATCTAATACTACAGATAAACATATTTCGGGCCCCGGCGAAGTCGATCAGCCTCAACGCATTTGGGGATGTTTCCTCGTGGAGGCTGAATTTACCGACCATAGTGCCAAAGATACCTTCTTTGCCCACCCTGGCGTTAAAGTTGCCAAGCACGATTTTGACATCGTGGCGGGGGCAGCCCTCATAAGTGCGCTCCAAGCACTCATAAAAGGCATCTTTGGTCACATCGTCCTTCTCTTCCGTCGGGGCATGGGCGCAAATCAGCGATATGTTGAAGAACCTCGCTTTGAGGCGGATTGTGGTTAGACGTTCATTCACCGCAGTGAATGATAGTACTCGGCGACGGAGTCTCTCTCTCACCACGAATCCCACACCAAACTTGCGCTCCTTTATATGGCCACTGTAGTAAATGCCACAAGGACGTCCATCGCATTTCTTGGACGGCGGTGATGTCAGTCTTTATTTTTACGAGGACATCAACCAGCTGAGCAGCGGCACCTTCCCAATTAAGGGAGCGGACATTCCAGGTGCATGCCCTCAATTCGTAGTCCTTATTTCGTTTGCCATGGTCGTCATCAAAAGGGGGGTCTCTCATCCGAGGCTGTTGTTGCTTTTCCATTGGAGTGTTTTTTTTACGTGGCGGGTCCCAAACCCAGCGCACAACCTATGCAGGGGATGTTTCGCCTTCTCACTTTAGATCGCCTTCAAACGGATGTTCTTAGGCCCAGAGGATACTTGGTCAAATACGGGAAGTCGTGAGCTGCTTGAGTCATATGTAAAAGACTTGTTTCTGGCCACTCCCAAGTGAATGGCGATCAGAGAACTTTCCTCACTTGCGTGAACTTCTACACATGACTCCATCATCCTTTGATATAATAAGATAAAATATATCCTATGTCCTTACCCTGGTTCTAAGCTACTTCCCCACTAATTTTCAGTCAAATCGGTTCAGCCGTTCTTGAGCTATAAATGGTGAACCTACAACAACTTTCTTTTATATATCGTCACCTGAAATGCAAAATAACGTATCATCAAAAAATTCAAAATTTAGTTTTTTACTGATTACGATTCACCACATCGTATTACATACATATGTGTCGCAAATTTTAAGCTTCTGCGATCAAAAATACCCAAATTCAAAAAAACGTATCATCAAGTGCTTGATTTCTTTAAACAAAATAACGTATCATCACTCATGTATGGAAATATAACAGAGTGTTTGTTTTTTTTTTTTTTATATCGAAGTTAGCCTTCATTCATTGTTTATGTTTATTTTTAGTGATTAAGTTCAATGTGCTTTGGTTAGTTTAGTCTACATGGTTGATCGAACGTGGACTACTATATACATATACATATGTAGTCCTTTGTGAGGCCATAGAAAAGAAGAACTCCTATGTTCGAACTATAATAAATTAATAAAACGCTTCCCGCCAGTTCGGTGGGATGTCTGAAGGTATGTGCTCCGAGGTGTTTAAATCTTGACTTACCAAACGCGGATCAGTCAAGAAGGAAGTGTTGTGTTGTTTCCGCCTCATCTTCTTCCATACAGCTTCTACAGATGGCGTCTGGTAAGATTCTCAGTCTTACAGCATTCACGCCCATAGGGCGATGTCTTGTTAAAAGCCCCACAACTAGGGAGAGGCTAGCTTTACTGAGGGCAAAGAGATCACTAGATCTCATGCGAACGATCTTGGGACAAAAGACTTTTTCAACAGCGTGTGTAAAAATTGTGGCCCAGCAGTAAAAGATTAGGATACGGGAGCTTATCCGCTCCCATTCTACCGATAGCGGTTCTAGGTTTCCTCTTCTTGCTAGCTCATGTTTCCTGCAATTCCGCTGTGGTCTGGCACTCATATCATTCTTATCACAAAGGCACTCGATGCTACTGATAGCGAGGTTAGGTCTTCGATCAGCTCTGAATTCTCTCATTGTTAATGAGTTCAAGGCTGGAATCGCCGCTCTGCTATCTGAGTCGATGGTCACTCCTCTGAAGGAGGGTGCACTCCGGAGTAGTAAATCTACTGCTACCTTAATGGTTCCAATCTCGGCCTGGAAGACACTGCAATACTTAGGAAGTTGGAGAAACTGGAGTTGATAGAGAGCTCCTGACAGTAAACCCCTCCACCTTTGACCCATCCATGAAGAAGCTCACTGTAACTTTTCTCCAACGGCTTCTTCCCACTCACAACTCCCTCGGAATGTGGGTAGAGAAGGAGCCGCCAGAGTTCGGTTTAGCGACTCCATGATCAAAGTGATCAGACGCGTTCATTTTTAGGAATTCAGCAGCCTATTCTTTTGCAAAGTTTAACAATAACTAAAAAGAAATGGCAACATCTGCAGGACCTAGAAGCTTTAATTCCAGTAGACTGTTATTACTTTTATGATAATATACCTTTTGAATAATTAGCTATTTAATAAATAATAATTAAACATTATCCTCAATTTTTAGCTTGAAATATTTAAATTTTTTCTGGCACTTATGTACATATTAATAATAAAAATAACATGAAATATGAAAAACTTGCAACTGTTTTTATTTAAAATTAAAAAAAAGTATTAATATTCAAATTTTTCATTTTTATACAAATTTAGATTGATCATACGTTATTTTGTTTCAGAAATGAAAATTCAAAATAACGTAAGACACCTACTATAAAATTTCCTTAATTTTTCATTATTTTTTTTCTAAAATATATTTATAGGTTCATGTTAATTCAGATCTGAAAATTTTGTTTCAATATCTCAAGTGGTTTTCTTTTTATACGGTTTTTTGCTTCTCCTGTAAACTTACGAAAAGTGATGTTACGTTATTTTGCATTTCAGGTGACGATATATAGATTAAATGGATATTTTCTTTTTTAAATTTATTAAACAAATAAGTTATATTATATAATAATATTATATATGTATATTGTCACCTAAAATACAAAACAACGTATTTTCAAAAAAATAGAAATCGCAGACATACATATACATATGTATAATAACCAAAATTTAACCATTTTATAACGAAAACTCAAATTTTGTTTCAATATGAGTGCATGATAACCAAAAAATATAACCACTTTATAACGAAAACTCAATATATTTCTTATTTTTAACGCAGAAAGGAGTACTATGCGAAAGTACTTCAGTCACCCCGGGTATTCGCTCGACCAGGGTTATCGGAGAAACACGCGTTTTAAATAGTGAATTTTTGATCTTTAAATACTAATGCCTCAAAAACCATAGCTCAGCGGCAACTATATTTATATATTTTTTTAATCTGGAGGACCTTCTCTATCCGAACATACCCATTTTAACCCCGAAATTGGGGGATGCTATTCTAAAATTTACCGATCTATTTTGAAGTGTGATAATGTAATACAATTAGTTTAGTGGTTTATTTAATAAGTTACATATAAGTGATGTTAAATAGTGCAAAAACAACTTCAATTCAATATTTAGCTTTTGTTCAATTCCTTTTATTCATACAATAACAAAAAGGTCGCATTTGGCTGAGATTTAGAATAGTATCCCCGATTTTGGGGTTAAAATGGTTATGTATAGAGGGAGGAGATTCTCAAGATTATATATATACAGTGGACTAATAAAGTTTACATACACCTAGTTCTATTAAATTCCGACACGTTTATTTGTTATAAAATGAATAAATTTTGTGGTTTTTTCTATCCATTTCAAAAGATGTATATTTAACATTATATTTAGCATATCAAAATATTTTTTTTTTACATAAATAAAAAAAAATAATGCTAAAGCTTAAAATGGGCATAATTTATATCAAAAAAGTTTACGTACACCAATGATTATTTATATAAATCAAAAGTTATTACAATAGTTTTAGTGGTTTTTGGCCTACAATTTGTTGCTATTATTGTCCCTAGATATCGATGCTCAATGCCCACTCAATAATGCTTCTAGTATTATTTCCTGATATTTTGACCCACTAAGTCCATGAGCCTGCTTTTTGGCCTTATTTTGATAAAATTCGATGTTTTCGATTACGATTTTCCAAGAAGTTCCAGATATTTTGAATAGGATTAATGTATGGTGATTGCGGGACCTATGGAGTTATATTTAATTCCACAACAACCCTGCACGTACAAGTGGCCGCTATTATCAGCCGATTTAAGCACACTTAAAATTTAAATTTTGTTCTTAAAATGTTCAGATACATATGCTTATCCATTTTCGAAATGTACCAAAAAAAAAAAAAAAATAAATCCTGAAACAGTAAGGAATGTGTTGAAGAGTGCTGGTTATCATAGACGAATCGCACGTCGTAAGCCATACATAAGTAAGGTTAATAAAAAGAAGAGGTCGGCGTTTGCTAAACAATATTTAAACAAACCGTATTGGTTATGGGAAAATATTGTGTTCACCAACAAATCAAAATTTAATATATTTGGGTCGAATAGATAATGAAAAGTGTGGAGAAAGATCAATAAAGAGTCGCAAGAAAAAAATGTATTGCCAACGATAAAGCACTGTAGGGTTAATGTTATGGTTTGGGGGTATGTGGTATCATCTGAGTTTGGACATTTGGACTTTATTAGTAAATAAAATGAATAAGCATATGTATCTGAACATTTTAAGAAAAAAATTCAAATTTTAAGTGTGCTTAAATCAGCTGTTAATAGCGACCACTTCTTTTTGCAACAGGATAACGACCCAAAATACACATTGTATCTTGTACGTGCAGGGTTATGGAAATAAAAATAACTCCATAGGTCCCGGAATCGCTCGACATTAATCCTATTCAAAATATCTGGAACTTTTTGGAAAACCGTATTCGAAAACATCGAACTTCATCAAAATAAGGCCAAAAGGCTGGATCATGGACTTAGTGGGTCAAAATATCAGGAAATAATACTAGAAGCATTATTGAGTAAGCATTGAGCATCGATATCTAGGGACAATAATAGCAACAAATTGTAGTCCAAAAACCACTAAAACTATTGTAATAACTTTTGATTTATATAAATAATCATTGGTGTACGTAAACTTTTTTGATATAAATTATGCCCATTTTAAGCTTTAGCATTATTTTTTTTTATTTATGTAAAAAAAATATATTTTGATATTCTAAATTTAATGTTAAATATACATCTTTTAAAATGGATAGAAAAAAATTACAAAATTAATTATTTTATATCAAATAAACGTGTCGTAATTTAATAGAACTAGGTGTATGTAAACTTTATTGGTCCACTGTATATATATAGTAAGTATATGATGTATAAATATTTTTTTTTTAAAGCTGCCTTACAAACTGACCTACAACAAGAAAAAACGTTAACTTAAGCTAAATACCCTTCACAGGTGCATTTCTGTTAGTAACTATGTGTTCAGTTTGTATGGAAGCTATATGCTATAGTCAACCGATCTGATCGGTTTCTTCGGAGATTACATTGTTGCTTTAGGAAATAATACATACCAAATTTCGTGAATATATCTTGTCAAATGTGAAAGTTTTCCATACAAGAACTTGATTCCGATCGTTCAGTTTGTATGGTAGCCATATGCTATAGTAAGCCGATCTGAACAATATTTTCGGAGATTACATTGTTGTCTTAGAATATAATCTGTACCAACTTTTGTGAAGATACTTTTTCAAATGTGAAAGTTTTCCATACAAGAACTTAACTTCAGTTTGTATGGCAGCTATATGTTATAGTGGTCCGACATCGGCCGTTCCGACAAATGAGCAGCTTCTTGAAGAGGAAATGACGTTTGCAAAATTTCAAAAGGATATCTTAAAAACTGAGGGACTAGTTCGTATATATACAGACAGACAGACGGACAGACAGACGGATATGGCTAAATCGACTCAGCTCGACATACTGATCATTTATATATATACTTTATAGGGTCTCCGACGATTTCTTCTGGGTGTTACAAACTTCGTGACAAACTTAATATACCCTGTTCAGGGTATAAAAATCCAATATGTACGAAATATTTTATATTTGTGAAGGGTATTATAGCTAATTTGACATTATTGCAATCCACTGACATACTTTTACCGGCGGTATTTCATTTATACACTATTTATTTAAATTTTATAGTAATTTAAACGATTTCGTAATTTATTCATTATTATAGTGATATTTGCTAACAAGTTTGGTATAGTTTTTGATTTCATGTCCTTTAGTTAATATTTGTTTTGTGTATGGTAACGTTTGGAGTCTATATTGTGTTTTGGGGTTGAAAATGACGTAATTTTTCGTGCGCTTGCGCAGACCATTCATAAATATGCTAGGAATATTATTGATTTTTGGACATCTGTACACACAGAGAGAGTGGAAATGTACGCGCTTACGGACGTAGAAGGATTTTGGCTACTGAAAAAAATATTTTTTTTACAAAATGATAGCATCTAAGGCAATAAGAACCTATAGAATGTAAGTACTATTAATTTACTGTTATCAAACATAACATAATATAATCATGTATTTATGTTTAGTTTACTTTAAAGTTTGAGGTCTTGACGATATATATTTGTATATGTATATGTTGAAAACTCGAGTCGTAGTATTTTCAAATATGCACATACATACATACGCTCACACAATTGCCATGATTGATTATATTTTAATATGTATGTTTTAATTTTACTCATTTTCAGACGAAAAATCGAAAGCATTGGCAAGATGACTCAAATGACACAAGACGAAATTATTAGCAACACAAAAACAGTGCTGCAAGGTCTCGAGGCCTTGCGTGTAGAACACGTCTCCTTGATGACTGGTATGGGCGAAGCTCATCGAGAAAATGAAAAATCCGATATAGTTAGAAAAAATATTGAACATATTGAATTGGGTTTGTCTGAGGCTCAAGTGATGATGGCACTAGCCTCACATTTGCAAAATATCGAGGCCGAAAAACAAAAATTAAAAACACAAGTACGCCGATTACATCAAGAAAATGCGTGGCTACGCGATGAGCTAGCCAATACACAGCAAAAATTCCAAGCCTCCGAACAATTGGTAGCACAATTGGAAGAAGAGAAAAAGCACCTCGAATTTATGGCATCTGTTAAAAAATACGATGATAATCAGGAGCAAGAGGATTCATGTGAAAAATCCCGCACCGATCCAGTCGTCGAACTATTTCCTGATGAAGAAAATGATGAGCGAAACAATATGTCGCCAACGCCGCCAAGTCAATTCGCTAATTCGACTGCTGGTTACGAGATACCAGCACGTCTACGTACTTTGCATAATTTGGTGATTCAATATGCTTCGCAAGGCAGGTGTGTATGCGCTTCAATACAAATATGGTATGTACGTGCATATTTTTGTATGTGGCTGCGGGTTCATTGAGTTCAAAATAAAATTAAGAGTGTGAGAACAATAAATGAGTAAAATGAGTGTAGGTAAGAGAACATATAGGCATGCTGAACAAAAGGATAATTGCAGAAATTTTTATATTACAAGTATTTGCCGGCTTTTTTGTATCAAAACACAATTTCATATGGCCCATATAGGGTTGTCAGTTTCAAATATAAAAACTTTTTGTGCTAGTTTTGAATTTTGTATTAATGTATGTACATATGTACATATACATATATATTATTTTCATATTTAAATTTTGTGGATTCTAATCGGCTAAAATAAGGTAAATTGGCGAAATTTTTTTTTATTCCACAAACTTCCCGATCTGAAATAAGTGGAAATTAATTGGTACTTTTCATAATTGGTTTCTGTACGAATTGTTAAAGGGACTTTTATTATCTTTTAAGTATGTGTGTATATGGGATTTGTGTATATGTATATACATGTACAGCGGTGAGCAACGTCTATAAGTAAAAACAATTGAGTTGACTCTTGCAGAATGCGTTTTAGCATATAAAACGTTATTTTACATGTGAATAATTGAGAGAAATACATATATTGTAGTGCATAAAAAGAGTCATTTTAAATTACCTGATTATACATATGTAGTTTTCCATGCACCCATAAAACAAACAGAGCTAAATTATGTTGATACTTTATTAAAAGCATGCTTTTATTTTCAAATTAATGGTTTAAGAATAATACTAGAGCACAAGTACGCAAAGCGAAAAAATGTAAATTCTAAACCAATTTATTATTTTAATGTTTAATTATAAGTTGAGGAATAAATTTTTTTCAATCCAGTACGTAGGATTAAAAATAAATTTTTAAGTGTTAATTTCACGATTTTTAGGCTTAAAATTGTGTACTTTTATTCCGACGTTCGTGAGTAATTTTTTATTTTTTTAATTCTCTACACAGTATTTGGAATAAAAAAATTAATAAAAATTTTTGTTCAATTTTTTGGAGATAAAAAAGAAAAAATAATTCATATAAAAAAGTATTTGTTTTAATGCATCACTTGTAACTCTGTTTTTGCACTCGTTTTTAGCCATATTTATTTATTTAATAGAAAAATTGTCTTGGAAAATAAAAGTAGTGTTATATAATATAATGGGTTGTCAAAAAAGTCTTGCGGTATTTTTATTGAATTTTTTTATTTTTATTGAAATTGAAATGAATTTTTGATGACTTATACCTAGCTCTTGACCGATGCTACGGCGCTACTATGCAATTTTCGACGACAGGCCGAATGGAAATTGTATCGGGTCCATAAACTGCACAAATTTTATTGGCGGCTTGAGATGCATTTTTGCCTTTATCGTAGTAGTACTGTAAAATATGCCGTATTTTCTCTTTATTTTGCTCCATGTTTGCGACGCTATAACTCACTAACGACTTAAAAGAAACGACAATCAATCAAACACGTGTTAGCGCGTGAAATGAGTTTTCCAAAAAGGTATAGCATGACCCGATGCGACGAATAAAACTAGAATTACGCGCTTTCAGCGCCAACTAGCGAAAATACCGCAAAACTTGTTTGACAACATATTATATATTATTAATATAAAGAGAAAATAAATTTAGCATACCATAAATTGAGGAATAAAGAGATTTTTCAAGGGGTCGCAGGTTAAAGGCCCATGTTTTCGAATAGGGATCACATCACCTCACTAGCACCCTGTAGGATATTGGACTTTATCAATATACTGGGGCTTAGTGAGTCCCTGTGAGTTAGGAGAGGGCACAATAGACCTAAAGTCGCGATGCATTCCTCAATTATTTATCTATCTATCTATCTAAGGGGTCGTTTTTAAAAAAGTTGAGTTTCCAATTGCGTATTTTGTTCTGGACATAGAAATAGCACAGTAGACCGCTTCTGCGGAAATTAAGAAAAGTTATTAGAAGTTTTTTAAGTGTGCCAACAATTTTTCAAAATTGCTTGGCATCGTCGAGTCCAACTCTAACTAACTTCTGGCACCTATTTTATGGAATTGCGTATTACGCATTTTTGATGCCAATCCAAAGCTTTTCAGGATTTTTGAATAATTTCTTAGCAATATGTATCTCAACATCGGTCCATAAAATTAAAAAAGGTGTTTGCATCGGGACTTTGAGTTGGCCAGCTCAGGACGTCAATACTAATTCTTCACATTTTTAGCTGCGTGCTTTCGATCATTGTCATGCATAAAAATCCAATTCACATGCATCGATTCGAACGCGAAATGGTTCCATAGAATTTTTGAGAAAAACGCTTCCCA
Source organism: Bactrocera tryoni (assembly GCF_016617805.1). Lineage (NCBI taxonomy): Eukaryota > Metazoa > Arthropoda > Insecta > Diptera > Tephritidae > Bactrocera > Bactrocera tryoni. Next base: position 59,749,510 of record NC_052503.1, on the reverse strand, counting down.
GATCATTACGCTATCACCGCCGTGCTTAATGGTATTGTGGTGTACTTAGGGCGCTCTAAAATATTCTTCCGAAATTTGACGTCCATTTCTAAATGTTCTTTGGCAAAGTTCAGCCGGGATCTTATGTTTCTTTTGGAGAGCAATGGTTTAATTGAGACGCCTTCGTACTAGTTTACTGGATGAGTTAATTCAAAATTTATGCCATAAAGAAGATTTAAAAGGATTAGGCTGTGTTTTTCTGATAGTTGTTTCATGTTATCTGTCATAGCATGTTCTGTTGTTTTACGTGCAGGATTGCGGATTATTTTTTTCAGAAAATTATGATAACTTTTAACAAAATTTAGTATTAATTTTTCCCTTTTTATGTAGATCAAAAATAATTCTCCTTTTTCTCAGAGTACAATGCAATATTGTGCCAATTTTTTAAATTTTTTAAATTAATTTAACAGCTACAGTTAAAGTCTTTTTTACACGACTGTCAATCAATAACGAATATTTTTACAAATAACCAAATGTGTGCTATTTCTTTATCCAAGCAAAATTCGTTATATTGCGACATTAGAGTAACAATAAAAAATTAAGCGAGATAACGGCTTATTTGATAAAACTAAAAACTGATTTGAATAATTAATTTTAAAATTAATGGAGTAATGTTTATTAACAAAATTAAAACTTTTTAACTGTTAGCTAAATTTATTTTCTATTTTGTTAAAACTAACTTTTTATAATTAGATACGAAGTGGCAGTTCCACTTTGCAAACAAGCACTCGAAGATTTGGAGAAAACTAGTGGCCACGATCATCCCGATGTTGCTACGATGTTAAATATTCTAGCCTTAGTCTATCGCGATCAGGTGAGAAATTCATACATATATAGTATACGATTTTATTGAACTAATTTCCTTGACTTTAATTAACATTTAGAACAAATATAAAGAGGCAGCCAATCTGCTGAACGATGCGTTGTCTATTCGGGGCAAAACACTAGGTGAAAATCATCCAGCCGTAGCGGCCACCTTAAACAATTTAGCTGTTTTGTATGGTAAACGTGGCAAATATAAAGATGCTGAACCACTTTGTAAGCGTGCACTGGAAATACGCGAAAAGGTGCTCGGTAAAGATCATCCCGATGTGGCGAAGCAATTGAACAATTTGGCATTGCTGTGTCAAAATCAGGGAAAATATGATGAAGTTGAAAAGTATTACCAACGTGCATTAGAAATATACGAATCGAAACTCGGTCCAGACGATTCAAATGTCGCCAAAACCAAAAACAACCTGGCCAGCTGTTATCTGAAACAGGGCAAATATACAGAAGCCGAAGTCCTCTATAAGCAAGTCTTAAATCGTGCACACGAACGTGAGTTTGGTGCCATTCACAGCAAAAATAAGCCAATTTGGCAGGTAAGTATCAATTGTGGTTATTTAGCTAATATGTAATAGGCAGCAAAAAAGCTTTAGCGGCGCTTTGCAAACGAAACGAACAAAGAAATAAACCAAAAACAAGGAAAAAGTCGTGTTTCCGCTTAACAGCGTATATTTGAATAGCATTTATATACTTATCTACCAATATATATAATACATATGTATATATGAGACAACTGCTTATTTTCAGTAGTCATGCATATGTATATATTTTTTTGATTGACTTTACAATTGTGAGTTATGAATAATAAGTTATGCATATTGTGTGGTTGTATTGCAATACCTTTGAAATCATTTCTGGATAGGTTGCTGAGGAGCGAGAAGAACATAAATATGATGATTGTTATAATACACCATACGGCGAATACGGTGGCTGGCATAAGGCGGCGAAAGTCGATACACCAACTGTTACGACAACACTAAAGAATCTCGGCGCCCTGTACCGGCGACAGGGTATGTTCGAGGCAGCCGAAACATTGGAGGACTGTGCGTTGCGTAGCAAAAAAGAAGCATTAGATTTAGCTAAACAAACCAAAGTTGCACAACTGCTCACCAGCGGCGAAAAACGGCGCTCAAGACATTTTAAAGAAGATGCTGATAATGATGAGGTAATTTTTTTTAATGGGATGCAGTTTTTTTCTTTTTATTTCATCATCTTATATGAGCCTTTAATTTTTTGTTTTTTTTTTCCACACGGCTTTTTCCTTCATTCGGAATAACATCATCAAGTTGTATATGTTGATCATACTTTTTAGTTGCCATTCATATTTACTTTTTTGTTTTTTTATTTTGCATGCTTGTTTTATATTTAAACCAAACCTTTGAACTTTAAGCAGAGCTATCTGCAATCTCCACACGTACGTTTTAAGGTTATTGCTAAATTTAGTTATTTTTAATTTTTCAATAGCATATTAACCCTATAACAAATATTAATTCACTCTTCGTTTACTATATATCATTTCTTAATATTTTTTGTTCTTTTTCGCTCTCTAATGCTCTGAACGCGAAAACAAATTAACATTTTTTTAAACTTATTTATTCTTTTAACTTTTATTTATTTTTTGTATTATTATTTGATTTTATTCAGCAAAAATTATGTCTTCCACTAATTTGTCTAAATATTCTATATTTATTTATGCAATTTAATCTCTTCATCAAAATTATATATTGATTATATTTATCTATACTATCAGTTCTAAACAGCAGCGGACAAAGAAATCTAGACAGTCAGAAAATTTTATGTTTTGCTATCTTTCTTAGAAAGTTTTTTTATTTGACGAAAAGTTGTATAAAACAGTTTTGATGCATTTTAAGAGTCGAAAGTTGTTTTTTTCGGTTAATTAGACGCACTCACTCTTTAGATGTTATTCTACACCTTGCAGTTGAAAACTTATTTGACGCTTCATCTATTGGGCCAATTCAAAGTTTACATACGAAATCCAAACGTTGGTGTCTGGTTTTTTTAGTTTGTATGGAAGAAGACTTTCTACTAAAAAATCTTTATTTTCACTTTTTTGTCGAGTCCATATATTAAATGTATCGAAAGTAAAGGTCCACATAAATCATTCAAGATATGCAAAATTATAGAGCGATACCTCAAAAACTGACAAAGCAATTCGTTTATATCCAAAAAGACGGACGAGTCTGTCGTCACGCTGATCACTTATATACAGTGTGCGACAAAACTAAAGCACGGAATCTACTTTGTCGGTATTTACATTTACAAAATAATAAATTAGTCATTAAATGATTTGTTCTTTATTTTTTATTACTAGGCCATTAATAATTAATAAAATTAAACAAATTAACTTAGTAAAAAAAGATAAAAAATCAAATATGAAAAACACCAAAAATTCTGGTGAGATAAATCTAAAGCACATGTCTATGATTTCTAACTTTTGCCTAACGATTTCTAATTATCAGCAAATGTTGGATATGTGTAATTATTATTATTTTTTTTAATTTGTACATACTTAGTTGCAGTTCGTCAATGAAAAGATCGGTTAATGACTATTGCAAAAATGTTTTGAATAAATCATGATATTGTTTCCCGAACTTTGAGCCGATTTCGCACATCAGGCTCTTTAGTTTGCGATAAGAGGATAATTCGGGCAATAAAAAATAAGCATTTTATATCTGCAACATGTATTGCAAGACAATTACGGTTAAATATATCACAAAGATCCATACAACATCGAACTGTTCAAGGTGGATTTTCATGCTGCAATTTGTTTAAATAACAGAGACCGGCTCGAATGGAATATGCGAGGATACACATAAATTTGGCAATATCAAAATGGCGAACTGTGCTTTTTTCCGACGAATCAAAGATCAATATGAAAGTTTCAGACGGGTTGAAGTTGATGGAGGCAAAGAACGTTTCCTTTGGGCGTTATCGACATTTATCGAAAATAAATTGGTATTTCCCAATTTTAAAAAGAGTATAGTAACGATATAGAAACAGTCGTTGTTTGGTGTTGTAATGATTGAGGGCGATATAGAAACGAGCGCGTTTATTTGAACCGAATATTGAAATTTGGTTATTTTAGTGTCAGAATTGGAAAAAAATTATACGTATGCCAAAGGTTTAAGAAAGGGGAAAAAAATCATTGATCACGTCGCGACGGCGACGGTTGACATAAAGTAAAAAATTGTGGAATCTGATAGTTGTCGGAATCAGAATTGAAACCCATCAAAAAAAGTAGTACCTGTCATGAATTCAGATATTATTGGTTTGATATTCGAAACAGAATTTGTATCGGTTTTGGGTGTCACGGAAACCAATTTTATCGGTTTTGCTATCAGAAACAAAGCAAGAAGATAGTCGCTCACAGATTGGAAATGTAAGTTAAGAAATCTAGTTATTTTTTTATTACGAATTAATTTATTTTAATTTCTGTAAGGGAAAACATAAGTATAAAACACGAAATGTGTTAATTATTAGATTTGCAAAACGTAATAAACGTAATTTAACACCCAAATGCGTTTTTATTTATTCAATAAATGTTATCTCTTAAAATCTTCATTTAATTCCGAACTGATTAAACACTTTAATAGGATTGCTTTCAAATGTATTCATTTGCAAGTTTTGTCACATTAGTAAGCAGCTGATTCGAATATTGGTTTTGCGAATGTTCGAAAAGACTAAAATCCAAACAGATTCTGTGACACCATTGAAAATCAGAATTGGTTTGCAATTCTGACAGCTTAGCAATTCTGTCTTGGATTTCACAACACCTGATTATTGTTATTTTACTTAAATTCACAAAAAACAAAACAACAAATAACTACGTAAGATACAAAGGCGCTACTAGGTGTTACCAAACTTCCTTAATTCTAAATTAAAGTTTTGATGGTGATTTCAAGAATTCAAATTGAGGAACGAAACAGCGATAACAACCCTTAAAACTTAAAAAACTAAACGGGAATAGGGTCGATTATTGTCTTAGTATACTTAAATTCAAAAAATGGGTGAAATATTTTCTGCAAAACAACAAATAGCAACGTAAAATACAATGGCGATTTGTGGGTTACAATACTTTTTAATTTTTATTTAACACTAGCAGACCCCGCAGCCGTTGTCCTGCGTGAAATTATGAGTTTTGAAATGAAAAGAAAGTTGAATTTATATTGTGTTGAAAATCATTTATTTGCGATTTTTCTAAATTTTTTCAATGTAGCACAGTTTGATAAACAACATTTTTGGTTTCTGTTCTGGTGCGGAAATGTACTGAGAAGATGGTTTTCCAACTCGTGAACACGCCACGTATGTATATCTGGCCGTGTGAAAAACATAGTATTTCCAGATTCACCGAAACTGAATATGTTTGAACTGAAATGGTTGTCCCCTTGTATTCGATAACTGCGTCACAATCAGTCAGGTTCCATTACACAGCTAAAATTGCTCGTGCACTCAAGTAATCGCAGTTACGATAATATGGCCAATGTTCGAATACACATTCGTGATGAGTTCATCTTTCGTTGAAGTGAATTGACAAAAGGCAGGTGAATTGATATCAAACCTCTGGAAGTATCAATCGCAATTTGCCCATTTCCAATTCTTAGTATATGCGACCTTCAGTGGCATGTGAAGTAGCTATCGAATTGCCCATCGTTTGTTTCCAGTGATTATCATGTTCCAGCAATTGCAATTGCTGGCATGCTTCTCAAAAAGTTGCACACACTTTACCATACACAAAACGCAATGACTTAAATGAATTTGAACCGCGAGACGCACAACAGTCGGGGAAAACTTTCATGTATTCCAAAAGTAAATATCCCAAAAATCGCTTTATTGCAGTTCAGTTTAGTGTTCGCAAGGTCCGTAAACCATATTGGTTTTCATCACTTCGTATAATACTGGATCTTTCTCTGGATCGGGAATTTCCGTAGAAATGATTTCATCAATTTGATCTGGTGTAACCACCATCCACCATCCAAAGAAGAATGTGTGCGTGCGGCAAACCTCTTTTTGCAGCTCAACAGAGTACATCCAGCAAACAGCACCATACACATACATATACCATAGGTTGCTTCAAGATAACGTCCACCAAACATCGTAAGTGTTGTTTGAAAAGTCGTGCTGTGACATCGTGACGATCGTTTTGCTGTTTGACCGCGATCCATAATTCCATACGTATGTCATCGCATCCTGGGAGTACTGTTCATGCGTCTTGGGCTGCCATACATTGATGGCAAAAAGAACGCCGACCGATATTAGCGCAACCTCTTCTTGGCTTCGTAACAAATTTCAATCTGTAATTGATCACTTTGTGTGAAACACACATATAGTTTTCACTGAATAATCTTTAATAATTTAGCTTTTGAATAACCGGAGTTAAAAAGCAAGCGACCGAAATTGAACGATTCAAATAATTTACAAATCAAAATATTGAAAAACAAAACAAACAAAAATAAAAAAAAAAATTGTATGGAAAAAAGTTACTTTTTTGGAATAGTCCAATTTTCCGACTTTTCCTCATGAAAAGTATAAGGTATTTTTATTTCCAAACCTTCTCCGATCCACAACGAACAACCTCTGAAAATTTCATCAAGATTGGTGCAGCCGTTCTCTTAGCGTTATCACCAAACAAACATTCATTCGTTTGTATGAGAAAAACAAATGGGCTATTTTTAGAGGGTTTCCGGAAATTATTCGAATTTTACTCGCCTCAAAAACCATCTTTAAACTTTAACGAACATTTAGAAAAAAAGAATTGGCAAAATTGGTCCAGGCGTTGTTGAGTTATGCGCTTAGCAACACATTTTGCGAATCATTTTTATATATAAGATATGTATGTAAAATTTTCTTTGGAATTTTTCATACAAGAACAATGAATGTCCCGATATTAAAAATAAAAAAACAAATAATTTAATGCCTATTTCATGATTTTATTCATTTAAATACCGTTAAGGTAGATTACGTACTTAAGATTTTTCGCTCATTCTATATGTTTTAAAGGGCCTTCTATGTTTCCTTCTGAGAAGCATGTTCACCCAGTATAATAAGCTATAAAAGCAATCATGCTTGGTACGAAATACCATAAAATTATCTACGCTCATCGGTTCAGTACTTTCCGTAACTCAAAACTTCCTGTTGTGAGTGAAATCGTTCCACATTTTGGTCTATCTATCATTTACTATCTAATTCAAAAACTATCGCCCTTCTTTTTTCTTTATATGATTTTAGACATAATGTGTTTTGGGGCTAAAAATTTAAGAACTCGGTACATATGCATCCGTTGCTCTAATCCCCATTTATGAGTTCCATCCTTCTAGTTGTTTCTACAATTATTCGAATGAGTTCATGTGCAAATTATATTATACTAGTTGACCCGCAGATTTCGTACTGCCTCAATTGATGGATAAAAACCTAAACTTTTGTATAAAATAATTTCAAAACAAACAAAAGGAATCTGTACTTAATAAAAAAAAAACATATTGTGAATGAAGCATGAAGTTTTATTATTATTTTCGACACTTCACGTTTCTTACTTACAAAACAGAGTTTTCCTGAAATACTGGCTATTTATAAGGTTTAAATTTTATATTGAAAGACACACACTGTTATGATACAGTCGGTTAATCAATTTAAATCTTTGTTATAAAGTGTTTTGTAACGTGATTCGTAAATAAGACGAGACAGGGAGATTCCCCGTTGATTCTACAAACTTCTAAAGATTGTCCTTATCATTTATTTATGGTCACCGCAAAGACCAGGCGTACTCAAAATTGTAAGCGTTTAAAATCGAATGGTAAATCCATTGGTATCATTGATATCCACAGGATCAAGATATACTCTCCTTTGCCTTTTATTATAGTAGCCTCAATGACGTTATTAATCAGTTTTTTCACAGCCAGTCTTGTACAATTGCACAGTTGGGGTTGATTAATGTTTCGCAGCATGATGACAACAGATCCTACTTTTAACGGCAAATTGTGAGGTGGTAATCCAGGCAATTCCAGTGAATTTAGAAACTCCGTGGAATAGTTGAGTACGTCATCCTGGCTCATAACGGTGTCGACTGATTTGAAAGAAAACAACTGTCCTGGAAGAAAACTCTGAATAGTCCCATTGAGATCCTCAACGTCTTTATTTTGCAACCCACTCACTCGTTCCCCCAGCTAATTATGATTATTGAACTGTTGCGCTATATCTGAAAAACACGCTGAATAAGCTCCTCTTTTGATTATGTGATGTGACAGAAATCTGTGGATAATGTGATGAATCCGGTCGAGATGACTGCGACTTTACTATTTCCAATGTCTAACAACTGCTTCGCAAACACATTTGCAGTTTCATCTTGTGGCAAAAACACTCGTAACTTAGTTGTTAATTGGAGTGTATTTATGTATGTACTGCCACAAATTCGATTACTTTTGGCATGCGTTTAGTTCATCAGCAACAGTTGATCGGGGAATAACTGGAAGAGTCTGACGAAAATCACTTGACAACAGAATCATGGCTCCACCAAAAATATTTTGGTCGCCACGAAGATCTTTCAACATTCTGTGCAGTGCCCCCAGTGACCTTTTATGGGCAATTGCGCATTCATCCCAGACAATCAATTTGCCTACTTAAATGATCTTGGCTATTGCTCTATTTTTGGCCATGCTGCAAATTGGTGATTCAGTGGTTTGCATGTTTAATAGTAATTTTAAGACAGAATGTGCAGTTCACTTGCTTTCATGCAGACTCGCAGCTATTTCAGATGAGCTACATCATTTCGCGATCTAATCCTCGAAAAAAGCAATAAAATTTAGAACGTTTTTTCGGTTCCTCCGGAAGCATGAAGGAGTAAATTTCACCAGATCCACTGTTCACAGCTTCTATCAAAGGGTCGTAGCGTCGGATCATAGTGAAATGCAGCTGGTTCCAGGATTACAGGAGCGCTGCGTCTGCGGAATGGCTCAATTTCATTATGTCGAGCTCGCTCGCTGTTGTTGTGTTTATCTATGTAGTCTAAGCCTATCTACTTCACTGTCAACGCAATTCTGACAGCAATACGACTATTTTCATGATCTGTCCCTCTCTGGTCATCAGTTTGCGAACTGCTCTCTCGTTTTGCTTTCGCTTCGCCATTGCATATGAAAAAACATGCAGTGAATCATCGCTCGTTCTCGCCCAATATTATCGCGTTGCTTCTCGCGCCTACTCTGACATCCGCCTCCGACAAGAGTGAGTGATTGTAATGTAATGATTGTAAAAAGGTCTGGACTGGACTGGAGACTAACGGACAGAAATTAATTTTTATATATATAGATAGAAGAAGATTATATATTATATTTTGGCCTACTAATACCTGAAAGCTTTGCTTGACTGCACGCGAAATTTCCTTTGAAATACTGAGCAGGTTCTGATATACAAGGTGCGTAACGCCTTCCTTTTATCGGCAAATGCATTTTTCCGAAAAGGAAGAAGTCGCACGGTGCCATATCAGGTGAATACGGGGAGTGGTTAATGGTTAAAATGTGATTTTTGGTCAAATAATCGGTCACAAGTTGGATTCAGAGCAATTTTTGGTCGTCAGTCAATTTGTGCGGAACAAACCGTGCACACACCTTTCGTAAGCCCAAATGTTCGGTCAAAATACGATAAATCGATGTTTTGGAGATGTTCAATTCCATTTCCATGAATTTCGGTGATCACGGATTTTGATTGGCCCACAAGTTGATCGTCATTTATGTCCTCATGACCACTTTGAAAACGTTGAAACCACTCATACACTCTGCTATGGGATAGGCAATCATCGCCATAAACTTGTTTCATCAATTGAAACGTTTCGGTAAAAGTTTTACCAATTTTAAAACAAAATTTAATGTTGGCTCTTTGATCGAAGCTCATTTTCGCACCGATAACACAAACATACTGACACTTAAAATGCAATAACTTCACTTCCAATCGATGAAATGTCATGAAATTCTCATTGGACAATCGATAAAGATAGCAGATTCTAACGCACCAGTCGACATATAGATGGCATCACCAGGGGGCGCTAGATTCAAAAAGTCCTGTGTACTTTGGAAACGCATATTGTATTGAGTGGTTTCATTTGTACTTTCTAATAATTTTCAAAAAATAATTAGTTATACTAAATTAATTTATGTCTTTTTGTGTTAATGAAAATGTAAATCAAGCAAAAAGTGAAGCATACAATGTCATGTTATTAAAATATCCTTGATATTCCCTTGAAATTTTAATTAAAAATCTTTTGGTTATTATTCTAAAAATTAATAATCATGTCTCATATACAGAGAGACAATTTAAGTGCTTGAGTTGGCCCGTGATAACTATACTTTTGAACGCTTATGTAATTATTTAATCTTATTTTCAACTTAGTAAGGAGTTACATGAGTTAGGGAATATAGTAATAAAACTTGCCTAAAACTGAAAACCATCTATAATCTAAAAGCAGTTGTAAGAAATATCACCAACATAAAATACATGAATATTAATTTAATTTAATTCCCTTATTTATATGAACAAGTATTCTAAATGTATAAGAGTAAATCTAATATATAGTATAGTGATTATGTACTCTATTTAATTTCTAAATAAATACTAAATTTTCTTTAATTTCAGAAGGGTCACAAGCCTTAGAGGGTTTTGCGGTGATGGCCGGTCAGCAACGTGTGCTACACAAGCTCACCAAAAAAATATAATAAAAAGATATTTTAAGTTTTTCTACACAAGTAACCATACAAAATATTTATTTACTCATTCCTTAATAAAGTTTGTTCACGCAAATTAAGTTTTTTCTGCTTGAATAAATAAACTGATATATACATGTATATGAAATAACATGAAAGTAATTATGATAATAAAAACGTGTTCTATTTTATAATAAATATGTGGTTATAACGTATTCTAATGATTGCCTACTGCATTATACACTTTTAGTATGAATGAAAACAGCGATTCTGTATATGATTGTAAGTAAGTATGTTGTATAAATAAATTAAACGGCAAAACACTTTCATATGCGACACAATATTGTCAATATATAATTTGGTTCGATTCCTTTCACTTAGCTCCCTCACACAAAAGTATGTTAGTTTCTCTTTCTCTTTGATTTAATATTTTTTTGTTTTTAAAACATATACAATAGTAGTATAATAAACAATTCTGTACAACTTAATCTAATTGTCAAAAGTAGATAAAAAAGAAACACACATATACACATAAATCATTTAAATTTAATCGTCGGAATTTTGGTAATGTTTGCGTCGAAAAGACGCCAATTTCAAACGTTGCATTTGCAGTGCTTGCTCCAGTTCCAAAACTTTGACATGTATCTCCATTTCCATGGTTTTTGCTTGCGACGATGTTAATTTCGTGAAGTCCACCTCTTGCAGCTGTTCCAGTGACTGATTACAATCCTTGACGGTGGCAACGACTTGTCCTGTTCCTTGTGATACATCCCGCGAAGCTTTTGTTAAATCGCCGAGCTTTTGACTCTCCTTGGGCGCCTTCACTTTGCTTGCGATGACCAATTGAGCAGTGCAGGCGGCGATTTCTTGCGCAGCAACGATTAATTCAAAGTTTTGTGTTGACTCCGAAACAATGGCTTTGTTAGCGGCTTCGACGAGCAGATTAGCACCTTTTGCAACACTCTTTGAGGCCGATATCAGACCCTCCGTCCACTGGCTATTACGTTTGTAGAATTCCTTAACCGAGGTGGTGCCTATGGGAAGATGTATATTTATAATAACGAAATTTTTTTATTATTGCTGAATACGTTAAATTTTTGTTCCAAAAATACGGTTTCAGTCGTAAATTTTGAATTTGAAAAATACATGGCTTAAATTAAGTATGAAAAATAAAAGGATAATTTTACTAAAAATTTTCATAATAAAACCAATAAAAAATATAATAACAAAAAAACGTTGCTCTGAAAGTAGATTTTACCGTTGCTTGGGACAATAACCCATATCAAATTATGGGAAAATAAGTATGTATATATTAATATTATTTATAATTTCATTATGACCAAAAATTGTTTTATTGCTGACACCTTAATTTATGTATATTTGTGTCCCAAAAATACGGTTTCAGTTAAAAAATCTTGAACTTGGAAAATATTTGGCTTAGAGAAAATATGAAAAATAAAGGCTATGTTCGTAAATGCATCATGACGCGCATCATGACGATTGCATAACAAACAGAACGTTCAGAAATGCAATATTGCAACACTGCAATAATCAAGCGTTCAAAAAAGCAACACTTCTATCAACTGTCATACATAATTTCTATCAAAAAAATGTTTACTGCATTTAACTACGATGTCTGACGAAAAGTGCAAAACTGTTTTATTTTAATTTTTGTATTGGAATTTAGTTAAATTATGTTAATAATAATTGTATAAATTATTATTTTTAAATTTTTAGTGAAAATCTCAGTAATGCGGAGACGCAGTTATTGCTGAGAGTACGGTTGAATATGTCCTCGGGAAACGACTTTATTGTTTTAATAAATGATTTGTTTTTAGGTATTTTTCTTTTTAAAGACAAGCATTTGTACCTACAAATTTTTCTTTTTGACTTCAATACCCTTCTTTTTCTTAAATTTAAAGAAAATCTATCATTTCTTTGCTCACAAATTTCGTCTAGTGTTAGATTCAGCAAAATTTCCATTTTAGTACTATACGCGTTCAAAAATGCAAACAAATGTATCTGCAAATTGTCAAAAATTGTATAAGAAGTATCAAACGTCAAACTTGCAGTGTTGCTACTGTTGCTTATGCTGCAAGTCATGATGCATTTACGAACATAGCCAAATTGATAATTTTAGTAAAAAATTTTATAATAAAACCAATAAATACAAAAATTATTAATAATAAAAAAATAATAAATATACAAAAATAAAAATGATATAATTTAAAAATAAATAAATACAAATTTAATTCCAATTGTCATAATATCATACAAATTTCTTTGCTTGAAATATTTGATTTAATTTCAATACATCCGTTCTAATCCCATGTAGTAGGTTATTTAACTTTTTTATGGCAAATACTGATTTTTCAATTTAATAATTTAGTCAAATAATGTTTGGTTTTGTTTTAATTTGATCAGGTTTGGAAATAATTGTTAATGAACAATTGTTCTCTTTAAAAACGAAGGCTTTGAACTTTTCGTAAAAATCTGACTGAAAAATAGTTGTCACTCAGCTATAAAATTAATTTTAGCAATAAAGTCTTTCCTTAAGTAGTACATCCACAGAAAACAATAAAACAAGTGTGCCAGGACAATTTTTTCTTTTGAAAAACAAACTATCATTATTTATGCTCCCTGCAATTTTTAATTACAAGCCTTTTTAGCTGAGCAAATTAGCTATACTCACTTATAGGAAACACTTCCATAAATGAAATATAGATTTTGAGTTTATAGTAAAAGTTATTAAAAGATTTCATAAGGAAAGAGCTACTCAACATTACTTCGATTAGAAATTGGGCAAATTTTTCTATATTACACACTCACCTCGTCCGGCCGACACGATTTCCTCTTGCAAAGCCTTAGCCTTTCTTATTAATAACTTAATGCATTTCATAAGGAAAGTGCAAGCGTCAATAATTTTCTCGTTCACTTCTAATTTGATACCCTCATCTTTGGATCGTGCACTTGAGAGTAGCTCTACGAATTTCTCAGCAGCTTCCTCGACGGCCTTGTCCATTTCGGCTAATTCATTTTCTACTAAATCACCCAACTCCACATGATTACTGCTCGATTTATTGAGTTCGGCCACTGATTTGTTTAACGCACTTAGTTTTTGCTTAGTTTCCACAATGGAATGTTTTGTTTTTGTTACATCTTCGAGAGTTTTAATTTGTTGGAAGAGCGTGAGCAACGGGTCTTTAACGCTATTGATCTGATTGTAAATATCTGGAATATAAAATAATTTATATTTATTGTTTAATATGCATTTAGTCTTTATTTTTTCTTGCCTTCGCCTTTGCCTATATCGGTGGTTGTGTTGTATATCAATAGGCACTGTTCATGTAGCATTATAAATACACAACCCAAAAATATTGTCAGCTGAGTGACATCGTCAATAAGTTGTTTATTCTCAACAAACTTTCCATAAATGCTGCTCGTTTGCTCCAGTATTTTTTCCATATCACCTACCAATTTTATTGTCTTATCGAAATTTGGCTGATTCACTTCGTTGACTTTTGCCTCTGTTGCGAGTTCGATGGTATTTAATACTTTTTGATATAGCGAATTAAGTTTAATTTCATACTTCATTTCGCTTTCTTGTCTTGCTTGAACTTCCGTTTCTATCGCCGTACTGGCTGCGATTAATTTGGCTTCCAAATTGTTTTTATGCTCTTGGTATTCTTGTAGTTTTTCGATGTTTGCTCGTTGCTTTATTTCAAGGTTTGCTACAAATATTTCATTTTCCTGAAAATTAATAATGACAGAATTGAAGGCATTATTAATATAAAATGGTTGTTGTTTTAATAGTAGTAAAAATTCCCAAATTAGCTTTGAGAAGCTATATGTATAAATCCGCGTCCGTTATGTTTCTGTAATCTCAAGGTATGATTCGAATATATTGTATATCGAGTGATCCAAGTAAAGGTGCTTTTTTCAATAGCCGTGAGTAATGTCAAGCTGTCATATTATTTTTGTTCAGTATTGCTTGGCATTTCATCATGGAAAGACTAACGTCTGTACAAAGTTTACAAAGCATTCAACTTTATTACCAAAATTCACGCTCTGCAAAGAATCTGTTTGGCACGATTTGCTCAACTTATGGTCAAAATAATCGACCTACTAAGCGTACTCATCACCCATCTTGGAACCCAGCATTCATTATTGGATAATATTTGACCGAATAGACCACGGTCAGCAGCCAGTGAAGAAAATACAACAGCCGTAGCTGAGAGTGCACAGGAATGCCGTGGAAGACGGAGTCGATGTGGGTTGTTGGAATCATCGGTATCATATTTCTTTAAAAATGATGGCGACCGTTATCGCGCCATGATAACCGACTATTTAATGGCTGAAATTGAAGCTCGCGATTTCGGTGATATAAGTTCACGTCTTCAAGATCGTGTGATACCACACCGTAAGACGTTGTAAAGTCTAAAGTCTATGCGGGCAATCCCGCTTCGATTCAGAACTTGGAGAGAAACTTCACACGTGTCATTCGCTAGTTGCCAGTCGAAATGTTCGAACGACCCATTGAAGACAACAACAACGAGTTATCGAAAATTGGACTCCACCGATGAACCATCTCAGACCATGGTTAACATTTGAAAGAGATAATCTTCTAAAAATAAATGCAAAAGAATGTACTTTCGAATGATAATAAACATTCTCCACTAAATTTGAAGTTTCTGTGATTTTTTTAAGTAGGAAACCTCGAAATGGATCACCCTTAATTATTTACTACTATACTGTACTTTTATGTTCATAGCAAACATATTCCTAATGCATATTCAATAAATACACACCCTCAAATTTTGTTCTACGTTATTTAAATCCATCTCAAGTTCCTTGATTTTTTTAACTTTTTCCATTATCTCCCTTTCGTGTCTTGTTTGTAGCTCACTTATATTGTCCTTTTTATTTTCTAATTCCCTCTTTAATTCTTCTACCATAACACAGTGGTCCATTTGTGTTTTAGTGAAAGCATCATTCATTGTATTGAGTTTCCCTTCAAGTTCAGCCATCTTCAATTGACTTTCAAGCAATGCCACCGATTCGGTTTGCAATTGCACGGCTTTAACTGTCAATTCCGCAATTTCGCTATTTTTACTGTCGGAAAATCTTTGATATTCCTTTCTTAATTTCTCGTGTTCCCGTTGAAGCTTTTGAAAATCCTGCGACACCGTTTCGATTTCTGTTGCTAACGCAAGCTTTTCTGTGCTGATCTTTTCACTTTTTTCAAGTTCTTCTTTTATTTTGCTTATTTGAGATTTGAGGCTGCTCACTTCATCTTGCAATTCCGTGTTTATGTGTTTTTCTCGGTTTAAATTTTTAGTAGATTCGCCATGCTGTAAAATATAAGTTTAGAATTTTGTAAATCTACAAAATATATTTGAAAAAAAAAAAAATTAAAAATCTCCGTCATTAGAAACGCACTTGTTGTTATTGGACCATTTTCCAACCAAACAAGAAAAAAAATTAATCTCGGTTGCACCCTTCACAAATTCAAAAGCTTCGATATAATAACTTGATTTTAATCGGTAAGTTTGTATGGCAGTTATATGTAATAGTGGTCCGATCTAAATAATTTCTTCGTAGTAGCAGTGTAATTATTCACAAAATAATAAGAGTGCCAATAAGGAACATTTTTAAAGTGATAATAGTTATTTTCGTTCAGCATTGCTAGTTCCCGGATACCAAATTGCTTTCCCCAAAAAAGTAGTGTTACACATTTTATTTCTTAAATAATTTTGAATATTAAAAAATAAATCGGAAATTATAAAAAATATAATGAGTTGCATAATTTAGCAGAAATTTGAATTAGTTCATTTTACCATTGGATTTGTCTTCAGTGGATAAAGGAAAGCATTGCACAATAAAACACCTGAAGGAAACCGCTAAACTCCCATTGCAGACAATATCAATATAGATCACGAGTGCAAAATTAATCCTTTTACATTAGCCAGGGCCACAATGAACTAACATTTAATACTGAAATTCCTCTTAGGCGTTTGTTTCAGAACTAAAAGTCCACGAAAATTACCGCTACTAAAAAGGAAAACATGAAAGCCTGTATACAATTTGAAAAAAAAGATGCCTCTTGGCCCGTGGCTAAAAGGTGAAATTTATTGTGGTCAGATGAATTAAAAATTTAATTATTTGGTAGTAAAAATTCCAGAAACTTTGTCCGGTGCCTGGAATATAATCCTTGATTTACAATAAAAACCGTCAAACAGGGGGTAGTTTTTCACATAGTTGAGGTGATCCAAAACTCTTGATTTAAAGCGTTATGAAGCTAGCTAAAGTGAGCTAAAGTGAGAAGGCGAATAATCCCTCCACGGGTTCGCTGGGTCTGGGACCTGTCACGTAAAAGCGCCCCCCATGAAAAGGAAACAACAGCCTCGGATCAGAGACCCCCTTCTGATGACGACCATGGCAACCACATTGAGGATTAATATTTAATGCCATGCACTTGGATTGTCCGGTCCCTTAATTGAGAAGGTGCCGCTGCCCAACTAGTTGATGTCTTCGTAAAAGTAAAAGGTGCCACCACCGCTGTCAAAGAACTGTGAACTGAACGGGTCAAGGACTAAGACTAGTAGGTCCTTGTGGCTGTAGTAAATCAGTGGCCATAAAAAGGAACTCAAATTCGGTGGGGGATTCATGGTGGGAGAGAAATTCCGTCGGCGAGTACTGGCATTTACCCTTGTGAATGAACGTCTACCCACAAACCGCAACAGAAGTACTATACGATGTGACCAAAGATGTCTTCTATGAGCACTTGGAGCGCTGCCCCCGACACGATGTCAAAATTATGCTTGACGACATTAAGGCCAGGGTGGGAAAAGAAAGTATCTTTGGCAGAGCGGTCGGTAAATTCAGCCTCCATGATGAAACTTCTCTAACTGGGTTGAGGCTGATCAACTTCCCTGGAGTGAAGGAACGTATTCCTTAAAATATTACCTTATCAAAATATCCTAAACAAACAAACATCAAAACAAAATTATCTTAGAACAAAGGAAATGTATCAAAGGAAACAATATATAATATGTAAACAAACCTTAACTAAAAATATATTATATTTAAACAAACTATCAACTAGTAATAAGTAAATATACTAGTTACTATAAAAAACAGTAAGATCCACGTAATAAGTTAGTCTTAAGAGTATTATTAAATCGATGCAGCGCGAAATATATATTTTGACTCATTTCTACTTTATGTAAAAATTTTACTCCGGGGCTCGAAATATGGTTATTTATATTACTAGATTCCAGCATAAGAAAATTCATCAAGAAGGAGAGAGACAGACTGCCTACCTCGCAACGTTACAGTCGACCACAACACGTCTGGGATGGGATAGATGCCGATAGTTGAAGAGGGAAGAGAAACGCATAAAATTTTCGGGCGAAGAACTGATAAGGAACATGTGTCAGCTTCTTTGTAGAATATGGTCGGACGATAGCATGCCCGACGATTGGAATTTAAGTGCGCTCTACCCAATCCACAAAAAGGGAGACCCCACAATCTGCGCCAACTACAATGGGATAACACTTCTCAAGATCGCATATAAGGTTTTGTCGAGCGTATTAGTTGAAAAATTAAAGCTCACCGTCAACAAACTGATTGGACTTTATCTGTATGGCTATAGGCCTAGAAAATCAACAACTGACCAGATATTCACCATGCGCTTAATCTTGAAAAAGACCCGTGAAAAGAGGATCGACACACATCACTTCTTCGTCGATTTCAAAGCTGCTCGGGTATCCCCTCAAAACTAATACGGCTGTGTAAACTGACGTAGAGCAATAGCAAAAGCTCCATCATGATGGGGAAGGACCTGTCTGGGTCGTTCGATACCGAACAAGCTTTCAGACAAGCGACTCTCTATCATGCGACTTCTTCAATAATTTCGTCTATTATTAACACCACCACCAACAGGTACTACTTCCGACTGTGTAGATAATTTAGAAGTAAATTCCTCTTTCGACGAAAACACAAAACTCTAAGACCGTATTATTCCCGTTGTTTTAACGGTTATCTTATTATTCCCGTCCTGCTATATGCTATACTATTTAGAACTAAATTGCTCTTTCGACAAAAACACCAACCTCTAAGACCGTATTATTCCCGTTGTTGTTGTTTTAACGGTTATCTTATTACTCCCGTCCTGCTATATGGTGCAGAGGCATGGACAATGACAACATCTGATGAGTTGACGTTACGAGTTTCGAGAGAAAGGTTTTGCGAAAGATTTATGGTCCTCTACGCATTGCCAATGGCGACTATCGCATTCGATGGAATGATGAGCCGTACGAGATATACGACGACAGACATAGTCCAGCGAATTAAGAGACAGCGGCTACGCTGGCTAGGTCATGTTGTCCGAATGGACAAAAACACTGCAGCTCAGAAAATATTCGTCGCAGTACCCGTGGGGACTCGTTGCACTCTGGACACATATTTGATATGGATAAATATCAAAGTTTAACCTGCTACAGTATCCAGAACGAAGCTGCGCAAGGATCACTCTCGATTCTCGCGGCAACTCGAGCACGTGACACCAAGTACGACATTCACTGAGAGAGAGTCGGTGAAGGCGCTTATGGCTCCACTGGGATGCTGGGCGGTCAGTGCATGTATCAAGTTTGTTGTGTCCGAAGTCTGGTCATGTGTATTTTTTTATGTCGTCGACGTAGTTTGGAAGGGCCTCTTGATGCTCCTAGGAGGCGGTTCCGCTACAAGCAGGTGAATGCAGGGATGATTTCTATGAAAGCACCCCAGCAGAAACTTCTTGAAGAGAAGTTCATTATGCTTCTTAATTGGGAGCATGAGGGCCTCACTCTGTGGATGTTCGATGGGAGACACAAGAGAGACGGCCCGTTGTAGTCCGGAGTGCAGTGTTCTGACAAGACTGTAGCTTCCTCATCTGTGTTTCAATGCATCCAGGCGACCATATTGATGCGAAGTAGTTAAGAACTGGCCAACTGATTGCCTTGTATCTTGCCAACGTTTCTTTGTATTTTCCCCATGTGCTGTTAGCTAGCGACTTGAGGATTTTGTTGCGGCTTTGTGGGTTGGCAATAATCGCGGTCATATGAGGAGTGGAGGAGCGCAAGTTGTCGAATGTTACACCTAAAACCTTAGGATTATTGACCGTCGGAATTTTAACGCCATGAACTGCAATATTACGGTCAAGTCTGTACTCCTTCGTCCAATTAGTGGTCGATGGGGATTTAGTTAGGGAAAGCGTTACTTTTGACCACATGCCATTGATTCCATTGCCCAACATAATTATCGTGCAATCGTCAGCTTACGAAGTGATGGAAATTCTCTCTGGTGGTTGAGGGAGTTTCGAGATGTAGAAATTAAACAGCAACGGGGAGAGAACATCCACCATTGTTTAATTCGGTCCAGTAGTTCATAGCCTATATCTTCAGCTCTGGAGGGAGCGTAGATTTATCGATGTTCTCAAACTGTGTGGTTGACTGTGTCAAAGCCTTTTTTCGGTCAGTTTGTATGGCAGCTAAATAAGTGGTTTGAAATCGATCTTTTCGATATTGTGAAGAACTGGACATGTGCAAAATTTCAGATATCTCAAAAACTACTGGACTTATGGCTAGGTCGCATATATACAGGCAGACGGACACGGTTAAATCAACTCAGCTTATTATGCTCTGTCATTTATAACAATTTTTTATAGGGTCTCCGACTTAATATATCTTGTTCACTGTTTAAAAAATTAAATAATACCCAGGAATCAATGTCATCAGAAAAGGGTATGATATTAAGCGAATATTAATCAGAATGATAAAGATTTTGTTAGACTTAGTTACTCTCGGCTCATGTAGTAGTTGAAAATAAATTAGGTGACAATATTACAAAAATTGTGATCGGCAAGTGAGTATACTATCTACCAAAAATTATAGAATGTAATCAAGATACTCGTATCTATTGGTTTTGGAAATTTATGAATGAAATATGTATCAAGAAATTATTGTAGTATCAGGAAAATATAGTTTACAAGATATTAATGTAAAATAGCTACAGTCGTTTGTTAAAAATAAGAGTTCCAGATTATTTCAGTAAATAACATGTTTGGAATTATATACATAATATTAAAATCTTCGGTATTTGTGTCATTATGAAAAATTCAGTTGAAAGGTTGTTATCCTAAAAAAAGATATCCATCGGCTTGGAAAATCTAGATGTATAAAGAATTTATTGTAGTATCAGAAAAAAGAGTTTGTCAATATTTTTTGTATTTATTTGTGCCACTATGAGAATACTTTGATGAAAGTCGTTATCTAAAAAGTCTTTACACGAAGAAGAAGATTTTATATACGGATCTTTTTTGTCTTACCTGCCTCAATAAATTAATGTGTTCATCTCTAATTTGTGTATACATTGCTTTTAACTTGCAAAACTTTTCCTCTGAAATTTTCGCCTTTTGCTCCTCCTCTGTTGCCTTCTCTGTAATACAAACAAAAATAAAAAACGTAAAAAATTAACCAGTAAGGAAGGGCTAAGTTCGGGTCAACCGAACATTTTGTATGCTTGAAACTTGAATGAAACTAAATATCTCCTGCCATCAAGCAAACAGTCATCGCATTCGCGACTTGGCTAGCACGTCGCTGTTGACAATCATAACTTTTAAGTCGTAGATAATTTCGTCTATTTTGGAGTCAGCATCAACACGAAAAACAATATCTTGCCAACAGGTACGTTGGACTGAGTAGACAATTGGAAAATAAAGTTCTCTCTCGGACGAACAAAGACCAAACTCTAAAAGTTGGCATGGGCGTGGGCATGGACAGTGACATCATCTAATTAGATTTGTTCGATAGAAAGGTTTTGCGGCAGATTTATGGTCCTTTGTAGCGAGTACCGTAGTTGATGGAACGATGAGCAACATTAACATATAGTGACAAAAAAGTACCCGGAAATTGGAAATAAAACGCCAAATATTTAATTATTCAGCAGTAGTCACTTTTCGTTTTCAAAGTAATCCTCACCAGATGTAATACACTCATGCTTGTGTTTTTGATAAAACTGAATCAACGTAAGCATTTTTCAACATTCGCAACGATTCTGTACACGAAATTTGAGACAAATTGTAAAAATCGCAACGCACTATGAGGTGTACCGACTGAGGCAGCTGCTGTAAACAAACTGGGTGACAGATCGTGCTCATATTTGCAATAGTAATGAAGGTCAGTCCTACCAAATTTTTTTGAAATATCATTTACCCGGGGAGTTTCCAGGGTCTGTTTTGTCTATATGTAGTTCAGCAAATCAAGAAACAGCGGCTGCGCTGGCTAGGTCATGTTATTCGGATGCAAAAGAACACTCCAGCTTTAAAGGTTTTCGATTCAGTACCCGCCGGTGGGAGTAGAGGAAGAGCTTCATTCCGTTGCAGAGATCTGGTGGAAAATGACCTAGCAGCGCATGGTATCTCGAATTGTCGCCAAATAGTGAAAAGAAGAAACAACTGGCACGTTGGTGTTAACTCGACTATAAACGCGTAAGCGTTTTTACACATGTAAGGAAAAAGACATATATATATACATATGTATTCTAGAAATAAAAATTCAGCCCGATATATATACATATGTATATACATAGAGTGATTCAAAAAAAATATTTTTTTTTTCGTTTGGTACTCGGAAAAATAGGTTCCTAGACACCTCTTAATTGTAACGGGAAGGTCCTCCTACATACAGTTTTCTATTTTTTCTTATTATCAGATAGAAAAATTTATATCTCGCATCCAACTACTTGAAAAAATATCTTGTTCCTTAGATTTTGTAGGAAATTGAATGCTCTACAAAAAAGGTCTACTTCGTAAACCCAAACGTTTAAAAGATATTAACAGTTAAAGTTTGATTATTTTTGGGAAAATTTTTTATTTCTTATGAATTTTATAACTCAATGAAAAAAAATTATTATGATTTTTTTTATATATACAGTCGAACTTCCATAACTCGAACTTCTTTAACTCGAATTTTCTCTAACTCGAACTAAATGGGTTGGCAGTAGCATTAAGAGAGTAATTAACATATAAATTTCCTTCCGTAACTCGAACTTCCATAACTCGAAGTTCTCCATAACTCGAACGAAAATATAACTCGAAGTAATGTGGTTTTCTCTCATTCTACAACTCGCAGTATCCTGGCCTACAACTCCAAGGCCTGGATGACTGGCCAAATTTTTGAAGAATGGGTTCTAAATTGGGATAAGCGCTTTCAAAGTACTGGCCGAAAAATTTTATTGTTTATTGATAATTGCCCAGCACATCCAAAAGACGTACAAAGCAAACTGAAAGCCATTGAACTGGCATTTTATCCACCGAATATGACCTCTAAATTACAGCCGCTGGATCAGGGAGTAATTCAAAACTTGAAAGTTTTTTATCGTACCAGAATAGTAAAAGAAGCACTAAAGCGTATAGAGGCAAACGAAAAACAAGATATTACACTTATGGATTGCATTAATCATGTAACAAAAGCTTGGGATATTGGCGTCAAAAATCAAACCATAGCGAGTTGCTCCAAAAAAGCTGGATTTGGTCAATATTCTGAATGGGAAGAGGAAGATGACATACCTCTGAGTTTTTTAAGTACTACTGATGAATATCAAAATGTAATTGAAGCTGATTACAAAGCATGGTTAAAAACAAACAAAATAACTTGCAGTGCTACTCTTCAAGATTATATTGCAGTAGATAATGACCTTTGCACAACTGGCTTTCCTACAGATGCTGATATTGTTGAGGATTACTGCCCTGAATTAGATGATCCAATATTAAGCGGAACGGAGAGTGACGGCGAGGGATCGGTAGAAGAAACTATTCACCAGCCTCCAAATGCTTTCCGAACATTGAGTTTATATTTGCAAACAAATGATACTACAACTGATAAGCACTATACGGCTTTAAACAAATTAGAGTCATTTTTTACTGAAAATACAAAAAAAAAAGAAAATTTTCAGTCACTAATTTCTGAATACTTCACTTCAATGTAACTTATTACAGTTTTCTGTAATGTGTGTTTTAAACAAAAAATACATATTCATCATTTAATATACTCTAAAGTATCAATTGAGTTTTTTTTTAACAAAAAATGTTTTTCTATAACTCGAAGTCTCCGTAAGTCGAAGTTTTTTTTGGGATAATAGTGATTCGAGTTATGGAAGTTCGACTGTACATACTGACATATTCGACATAAGGTTTATTATAATCATTATACATATGTATTTTAATATTGAGGGTGTATCGATCTGATTTATTTTTACTAATAACACGTCCCTGAGATTCAGGATGTTGAGGTGGGTTTAAAAGAAGTATGCCTTTAATTCATAAAATCTTTTAATTCAAGTTGACATTTTAATTAGCACGCCCTGATAAAAGATAAAAGTTTTTAGTAAATCGTTTGATAGACAGCAGTGTGAAAAATTTAAAATCGGACGTTGCAAGAGGAAAGGTGCCTAATATGGAACATGTTCCAGGACTGGAAAAATATTAGTGAAACTGCTCGTTGCCTTAGAAGCTCCCGAAAAAAATTCGAACCGCTCTCAGATATTATAGTGAGAATAAAAAATTTGAAAAAAAGATATCTAGACGCAGACCAATAAAATATCCCTCATTATTCGTCAGGCGCTTAAAGATCCTTTTGCAAATTCCTCATAAATACGAGCTTCAATGCACGAGGAATATGGCGAAAACATTGTCAGTAGGACTGTTAGACAACGACTCATAAAAAAAACCTTCGAGGATGTCAAAGTTTAAAAACGCTAAAAGTTACACACAATAATCGAAAGGCGCGATTGAAATTTATCAGGTTGCATATAGGTTCTCCTCTTTTTCTTTAGAATTTTGTAGTTTGGAGCAACAAATATAAACTCAACTTACACGGACCTGATGGAAGTACTTATGTGTGACGCACCCAAATAAAGAATTTGACCCAAAGTATACAAGGTAAGTTCGGCGGTCGAAGTGTTACGGTGTGGGTGGTGTTGGTTCCATAGTGCAGATAACAGGCAAGCTAGATTCTGTGGCATACCAGAACTTGAAAATCATCTCGTACCGTTTTTGGAAGACATACCATTATCTGTATACACACAACCTATACTTTAAGTCCTCCTGTTTTTTCATTTCTACTTTAATTTTTTTCTGTTAATTTTAGTACACATGAGAGGGTGTGCTAATTAGTGTGCCACCCTTGTATGTACATCTTATTTTCAGGAAAGGATTCTCTCCAAAATTCAATTTATATCTCACACATTGAGCGATATTTTCGGTAAAAAGTCAGTTATAGGTACTGAAGTCCGCATATTCGGTACTTAGGGGCTTAAAAAGTTTTGGTTCGATTTGGACAAGTTTTGGTCATAAGATTGCATACTGCAAAGCCACTGTTCAGGAAAAGTTTTTTTCTGCTACATTAATTTGTGCTTTATTTGTACACTGGAAAAAGAAAGAATCAGATGGAATTTAAATTGTATTATATGGGAAGTAGGTGCGGTTGCAAGCCGATTTCGCCCATTTTCACACTGTTACATGGGAATGTGAGAACAATGTCACGAACAAAATTTGGTTGACATTTTTTTTTAGAAATTTCTAACAGTACCGTTATATGGGGAGTGAACAGTGTTATCTTCCAATTTCAGGGATACCTTCCATGTTATGTTATTAATACGTTAGTATGCGTGATTGTACTCGTGGGAGTTAGGTTACATGAGCTTAAAGTTTAGTAGAATCTTAGTAATGATACACCAAGACATTGATTTGTGCAATGTTCACAATTAAATCTCGTTTAAATACTTATATGCCTTCTTCGTTCTCTTTTGTTATACTTCTTTGTATATAGCCGATTGGCGTGAGTAATAATAAATAAATAATAAATATTTACAGTGTCGGTAGGGGTGTTTGTCCTGAGCGAATTTGGTTGTTATTGCTTAAGTGCTTTAGGAGATATTTACATTTAACAAGTTTGATGGAGGCATCATGCCTTTTAGCCCACAGGTACCTCTTGTTACTGTGATCCCTTTTGCCAAATTACAGTTCAGTATATATTCGATTAGTTTTAGGTGAAGAAAACAACATTGTACATACTCTATAGCATTTTTAGATTGTGTTGTGTGATTATTAAAGTTGTTAGTTACAAAAATATTGTCGAAAACATTTGTCAATTAGTTGACTATTTTCAGATACAGCTTGACTGAACTTGTAAATGTAGCCAAGACAATACATGTACATACATATATTAAATTAGGTTCAAAGTCGATATTCTTGTAAGTTGTATATTCATATTTAGCAAGAGGTACCGCAATTGTATGAAAACATAACAATAGTATGACATGCTAAAGCATTTGGCAATTAGCACGATAAAATAATAAATCATTAATATATAAATAATATTTCCACGGGAATGTAGGCAAATGTTCCTGAATGGTGTTTAGAAAACAAAACATTTAAATAATTTTAATCAAATGTTTCTTTTTGAGTTTCACTTACGTAATAGTATCGGAGTTTCGATTAATTTCTGCTCCAGACTGTCCTTCAAGGCCTGTATATTTGCACAAATTTCCTTTGAATGTGTCAACTCGCTGGTCAAACCGGCTATTTCATTACGCAAACGTGTTAATTCATGTTCATAATTTCTTTCTCGCATTTCGGAATTCTGTCTTAGCGTTACTAGTTCGGTTTGGACATCTTGTAAAGCATATTCATAATCTCTAATAGTATTTTGCAGTGAGGCATTGTCAACTATTTCTGTTCTAGTAGCAGTAGGAGTAGGTGTAGTGATTGATTCTTGGGAAATACTGGTGTCCACTAATGTTTCCATCGGTGGCTCTGGATCGGGTTGTACATACATTACTGGTGGCACGTAACTGCCGAAATCGACTTTAGATGTAAAATTTGGGGCTGATTCTGGTAGATGTGGCACCTGTATCAGATCTGAGAAATATTGTAGTGGTCGTACATTGTCATAAAATGCTTTGATTTTAAAAAATAATTCACGAAAGCGATCGCGGTGTCCGGTTAAAATGTCATTTGGCAGTTTATCGTGCAACTTGAACATAACTCGTACGCATAAATCATATAAGGGATTCGAATCTTGTATGAGCGTAATTAATGGTGCTAGACGGCATTGACCTTGCGGTGTCATGGAAGACATGCGATATGCATTGATGGAAGTAAATACGCGCGATTGAACCTCTAAAATTTCATCCAAATAGTCGAAAATTTCAACACAAAGCTGAAAACTGGGAGAAAAGATATTAGTTTTATCCATATAATTTTATGTTACACTTTATTTACACTTTAAGCTAGGTGTCAGTCTACTATGTTGTTACAGGTTAAAAATTTCGAAATAAAATTTCTAAAAGAACTTGATTTTGAAAGTTCAATTTGTATGACAGTTAAGTATATCCCCCACATAGATCCGATCTGAACCATTTCTTTGCAATGTTGTCTTAGCCAAAAAGGCAAATGAAATTTTTGTATAAATATCTCGTTAAATAATAAAGTTTTCCATATAAGGACAGAACGATCATCAAGCATGGCAGGATCTGGGTATAAAAATGATATTTGTACAACTTGTAACATTTTTTGTAAATAACTTCTTAATTTCTATCAATAAAAGTGTTTAGATTTATATTTTCAACTATAAATGAGTTACCAATAATATAAATCAATTTAAAAAAATTAATGTAGATTGATGATGATTTAAAGTAGAAGAATTAGAGTAAGAAAAAAAATAAATGCATATTTGCCGCTGACTTAAGGTTTTTGAGATATTTGCATATAAAGTTCAAATATTCAACTATTGAATGTGCGTGGCTTTGATTTATAATGAATTTTAGACTTTATTTCAACTTTTATATCCACTAAAACTTCACTAATTCGTTTTTACACATTTGTTTTGTATTAAACAGTACAAAACTACCATTAATTCAAGATTGAACTTTGGTTGAAATCTGTTTAATCATTCAAAGGGAGGATTATATAAAATTCATAACCGGTGTTAAAGCGTTTAATGTTATTTTAAATAAACAGGCAATTTAAATAGTAGAATTTTTGAACTTTAATAGCAAATATCTCAAAAACTATAAGTCAGCTGCAGTTATATACATATGTATGTATTTATAGGTATTTTATTAATCGGGATAACCTTCCTTATTTGTACGAGTCCACCGAATTCGGGGGACACTATTTTAAAATATATCACCAAAAACAATGTTAATTCAAAAGTGTGCATATATAGCTATATAAATTTGATTACTTAAACTTACTATATATTGATATCATCGACAGCAGCCTTTTCAATTTCTTTGAAGTCTATCAGCAGAGAACCGGGAAACAAAATATTTTTCTCATGGAATTCCAATTTTGTTACAATCAGTTTACTGTAGGCTTGTATGCAATTCCCAACACCGTCTTGCAAATGTCCCCACAATTTTCCCATTTCCAAAATCATTTTCTTATGCATTAATGAATCCTTAACAGTGCTGGCGTGACCTTCTCGTAGCACCTTATGTAGTAGGTGACAAAATTTCCATGCCGTAAATCTATTTTCCATTAGTGGCTGTCGCGTGAAAATCATCCATAGGGATTTCGCTTCTTTAACGCGATGTGTTGTTATAATTATGAAACGAGCGTGCTTCATTTTGAGCGGGGCTTCCATAGGGTTTAATGCCTTGTTAACACTTGTAGACTTAACGAATATAAAAATACATACATAACATGTAGGAGCATATCACTTATATTAGATCACTATTTTTCACAATTGCAAATTTAATTACCATGTTGAACATTTCTTTGTCGTAGGTCGGCGCCATTTTCCGTAGTTTTTCCTCTAATATCGAATTTATTTTAATAACTTAAGCTTAGTTGATAGATTAGCATTAATTTGCATCACATGCAATTTCAACGATTTCAATACGCACAAATTGCCACACCTTAGAGCACTTCAGAATTTATCATATAAAATTTTGTATAAGTTGTGAAAAAATTTGGAAACGAATAATACACGACGAACACCAGATTATAAAAAGTATCGATAGGACGTTTATCTTATCTTCCAATACCATTATTCAGTGCACTGTTCATTGCTTTGATCAAGTAATTCCCCAAATGCTATGATGTCAGCAACTCATATCTTTTTGGGCTAAATATTTCCTGTATCATTGAGATACCGATATAAACAATTAAAACTAACAAATATATGCCATGTATTGTACAAGCACATCATATGAAGTACAATGTTGCCGGTTGACTGCGTTTGAGTAATTGCAATTTTCACTTATTCAGACCATAGATGTTGCATATGTACCCACAATATTAGTAAATATTATTAAATTTAACAAAGTATTGTTTTATTCTATGTTTAAAATCATTTACGTTACCAATGGAATTTGCTGTTGTCATAAAACTCTTCTGAGTACAAACTTTATGTATTTAATTTTTTGAGAACTATTTTTGTATGTATTTTCTAACATGTACATTCTCAAATCATGAATTACGATTTTCATTTAAGTGTTGTATTTGTACATTGCCTATTGGAAGGCATACACGCACCAATTATTGTACCAATTTCATCGAATTGTACAACTGATTGTTACGTATATGGGGCAGTTGTATGAGTTGTACCAACTGATTGGATGAAAATCAAAATTTTTTGATATTTTGTCAAGTTGGTTGTGTTGGATCGTGTTTGGGTTGGTCGTGCAATTTCAAACGATTTCGCCATTTCATTTCGGCTGTCGAAGAGAGCGCGTCATATATAATAAGTAAAGCAACAACTTCCGAACTCACGTTTTAGCAACGCAGTGAATATTCAAAATGAAGTTTGCCTCAAAATTGTATTAAGAGTTGTGTCGTATGTAGCGACAAGGGCAATTTCTAGCCCAACTCAATCAACCAACTAATTGTTGTGTGTATGCCTTCCATAAGAGTAGGAAATATTATCTGGTAGCATTGTAGTTCTACTCTACAGATTGAGGTGTAATCAAAACAAAACTGATAATATAAATAAATATGTTGTTACTCATCACGCGAATAATTTTATTTAGTTCTATATTTACAAGCAATAAACATTTGAAAATATATGGTGTACAATGCACGCATGCTGAAGAAGTTATATTTGAAAGTAAAATATTGGAAAATGAGTACATCGTACAATACCGACATTACTATTTTCCTGCCGCAAGAAGGAAATATTTAAACGCTGCCTTTCGACGAGCAAATGTACATAATTACTTAAGACAATACAAGAAAATATAATATTTATTTTTTTATGTTTTTTATTAAAGATTTTAGAATGGAATCTAGTTGAGCGGCAGAATGCTGCCCTTAATTACCCTAGCGATTTTGATTTGATACAATTAGAATACAGCGATTTAGCGGCCACACAAATATTACAGCTCGAATTGCATCCACTTGTTAAAAAAGTTTCGCCTCAGCGTAGCGTGGAAAGAATCCTAAATTATAATCACACACATGAACGTATAGGTCGGCAAATTTTACGTGCAATTCCAACACAAATCACAACTATGCTACAAGCTAATGTTTTGTGGGGTATGGGAATTACGGGCGCTGGCGTAAAGGTAGCCGTATTCGATACCGGCTTAGCAAAATCCCATCCACATTTTCGACGTGTTAAGGAACGCACCAACTGGACAAATGAGAAATCTTTAGACGATGGTGTCAGTCATGGCACATTTGTTGCCGGTGTTATTGCATCAGCTAAAGAATGCTTAGGACTGGCACCAGATGTAGAGCTGCATATATATAGAGTCTTCACTAATTCACAGGTAGCTGTAATTGTTTATAGTGAAAAATTGTTTATAAATATTATTTGTTTATGCCCCAATTATAACAGGTTTCGTATACTTCATGGTTTTTGGACGCCTTCAATTATGCTATTTTTAAGAAAATCAAAGTGCTAAACTTAAGTATAGGCGGCCCAGATTTTTTGGATCATCCATTTGTGGACAAAGTGCTCGAATTATCCGCTAATAAGGTCATAATGATTTCTGCAATAGGAAATGACGGTCCACTCTTTGGCACACTCAACAATCCCGGCGACCAGAGTGATGTCATAGGTGTTGGTGGTATTAATTTCGAACATAAAGTTGCCAAATTTAGTTCCAGAGGCATGACAACTTGGGAACTACCATGGGGCTATGGTAGACTGAAACCAGATATCGTTACATTTGGCAGTCAGGTTAAAGGCAGTAATGTTCATGGAGGCTGCCGTTCGCTATCTGGCACTTCGGTAGCTTCACCAGTTGTTGCTGGTGCTGTGGCTTTAATTGCTAGTGGTGCCTTATCGAAACTGAATCTCATTAATCCCTCGTCAATGAAACAGATATTGATGGAAGGCGCTGAACGTTTGCCAGATAACAATATGTTTGAACAGGGACATGGTAAACTAGATATCTTAAAGAGCATGCAATTACTCTTAACATATGAGCCCAAAATAACGCTTAGTCCTGAATATTTGGACACAACAGAAAGTTATATGTGGCCATACAGTTCGCAGCCGATTTACTATGGTAGTATGCCCATAATTGCAAATGTCACCATATTGAATGGCATTGCAGTTACGGGCGTGATCAAAGATGCACCCCTCTGGCATCCACATTCCGATAAGCACGGAAATGTTTTAAATGTTGCTGTGTCCTATTCCACGAATCTGTGGCCCTGGTCTGGCTGGATGTCGGTGCATATAGGTATTGAAAAGAAAATGAAATATACAAATATTAAAATAATTACTAGGAAACAATTATTATTATTATTTCTTTTTGATTTTCAGTTGTAAATGAAAAAGGTGATAATTTTAAAGGAGTCGCTGAAGGTCATATTAGCCTAGAAATTGAGTGCTTACAAGAGCAACAAAAAAGCAAAATTGTGACCAAAATCGATTTTCCACTTAAAGTGACTGTCATACCAAAACCACCTAGAAACAAACGCATAATATGGGATCAGTATCATAGTTTGAAATATCCGCCAGGTTATATACCGCGTGACAATCTGAAAATCAAATCTGATCCTTTAGATTGGCGCGCAGATCATCTTCATACAAATTTTCGAGATTTATACACTCATCTGCGAAATGCTGGCTATTATATAGATATCCTACGCATGCCATATACTTGTTTTAATGCTAGCGAGTATGGTACGCTGCTTATCGTCGATTCGGAAGAAGAATTTTTCGATGCGGAAATCAAAAAAATCGAAAATGATGTTTACAATGAAGGTCTTAGTGTTGTCGTCTTTGCGGATTGGTATAATACAACTGTGATGAAGAAAATAAAATTTTTCGATGAGAATACACGGCAATGGTGGATACCGGACACCGGTGGTTCCAATATACCTGCACTCAATGAGCTTTTAAAACCGTATGGAATTGCCTTCAGTGACTTTATCGCAGAAGGATTTTTCGCAATGGGCGATCATTCCATGTATATAGCTAGCGGAACAACATTAGCGAAAATTCCACGAGGAAATGATGATATTGTTATCGGCGCCGAACTCCACGATCAGGGATTTGAGGTAAATTTCGTAAACTTACTTGATATTTCATATAATAATTAAATAAAAATATTCGCCTTTAAGATATTGGAAAATTCGAATACAGCTGACAATAAAAAAATATTCAAGCCTATACTTGGTCTCTTTCAAGCTCAAATTGAATTGCGCAAACAATATTTAACGGTAAATGCACAAACGGTGACTAGCTACGAAGAGAATAATGTCGAACAACCCAATATTGATGCAGAAATTTCTGCTGAAAGAAATCCCATATTAAATAAACGTATATTACTAAATATTGATAAACAGAGTAGACATGACAATGCGAACTCACTTATTAAGCTAACCGAAAATAATTCTAAAAACTTAAAAGGAATGCTCGAAACTTTGTCCATAATAAGCAGCAGTACAAGCGGGCGTATCGCAGTTTTTAGCGATTCAAATTGTTTGGACTCTATTCACCTGGAAAAATCATGTTTCTGGCTCCTAGATGCCATTCTGGAATATACTATGACTGCTTATAAATCAGAGGTGCTACAAAAACTAAATCGCATTGCCGAGTTTTATAACAATGATGAAGATCTGCTACCTCTACGTTTATACAGTAGTAATTTGCATTTGCATTCTAAAGTAATCGATTCGGTTAACAAATTCATCAAAAAAGAGACTGAAGCTTGCGAAACTCTCAACTGGCTGCAGCCGCTAGGTGTCAATGGAGCGGATATAAAACTTGCTACGAAGAGTTTAAAGCAAATCGACTTAAATTTATTAAAAGCTAGTAAAGGTATTAATATTTTTAAGAATTATGATAATCATTCTTAGAGTAGAAATATTTTTTAAAAAGGATTTTTTAATTATTTCTATTACTTTTAATAATTTTTACGTTTTTCGTAGATCACAAAGTCGTCGAGTTATTAAATCCAATAGTCGAAGCTAAACATACTACTTTTTCATTAGAGGAAGATGACGAGAGAACAATCAAACTATCTCTGCTATTCATTATGGTGTTGACAAGTATTGTTCTTATATTTTTTATAAAATGCTTTAGAAGAAAAAGTGTCATATAGTAGAACTTTTATAATATTTTTTATACATTATTTATTTAAGTTATAATAATGCAAAACGCAGTGTTGCTAAATATATACATTCGTGTTTTTTCTTGTCAGGTTTATATAATTGTTATATTCACTTTTAAAATGTAAGGGGAAGTTGATGGCTTGGTTGAGCTTTAACATATACCGCATATGGTGGTTCATAAGTAACCTTAGATTCCAAATGGTATCGGGTTCTTACGAGACCATTTCTATTTCCGCCATCATGAAACGAACTGAAAAAAAAAAAAAAAATAATCCCTAATGTTGAATTAATAATACCGGATAGGAAAAAAATTTTAATCCCAAGGTTTTCCCTAAAAATTAAAAAGGAATATTTTTAGAAAAGGCTTTAAAAAAAAATAATTAATTTCTAATAAAATATGAACATAGTTTAGGTATTTTTGTGTTATTTGTATTTAGGTACTTCTAATTATAATCAGTTAAAAATATGAAATATATGTACTTTATATTTTTTAATTTTCTTTCCCGCTTTTAATTTGAAAAATATATTTGTTATTTGTTTTTCCAATTTTTAAGTTAAGAAATATTTTCTCAATTTTCAATCCAAGATGTTTGGGATAAAAAAATTGCCGGGTCAGTTTTGGAACAGATTTTCTAAATTAGTTGGTTATTGCTCTCGTAGTTGTATAGGACATATCATCCCAACATATCTTGGTAATGGCTCATAATCCTGTTTGAAAGTGCACCATGAGTGTGGTCCTTCGGGGCACTTGTTGTGCTGAGGTTTTTCGTCAGTTGATAATATATGGCCTAGATAGCATTATACATTTATTAAACGGAATCACAATTTCTCCTTATTGCTACTGTCAACTTATCGATGAGCTTTCCAGTAACTTTGTCTTTTCGCACCAAGAGTTTTTTTGTGTTTTATTCCTTTTTTCAATTGTTTCAACATTTTTTTCACTTAATCTCGGAGACGCGTGTCTATTCGTTTCCAAATTTTTTCAATGAACGTTGCAACATTTCGATGACTGAATCAACTTTCGTTTTTCCATAAGAACCACAATGAATTGCAGTGCAAGTATTTTCATGTTCTGCAAACCTTTCATTGTATTTTTCGGTATCAAGTTTCTTTTTCCAAGTTTCACACAGTTTGTAGGCATTTTTTAAAAATGTCAATGTTTTTACCAGAATAGTATCCGATCAATGATGTTACCCAGTAGAAGGAAGTAAACCTTCGCTTTTTCCATGTGCCATCGTCATATACATTTAGTTCTGTCGAATGTTTATCACCTTGACGTTCGGAAGATAAATTTTTCTCTTCAGTACAAGCCTTTTGAAAAAGTTTTTCGTGGCTGTTTTACACTGGAGTGAATATTATTCATTATTTAATCGTAAGCTCGCATGTAGATTAATCCACAAAATTTAGCTGCACCTTTTAACCATAATCCGAGGACTCTCATGACAAATAAAAATCGTTGATTTCTTTCATAATAGTGCGCGACAAAAGGACTATAATTAATGTTACGATCTGCACACACTAAAACAATTTTGAAACCAAGTTTTCGTTCAGAAGCGGTTTTAAACTTAACATTTCCGTTACAGATCTAACATTTCACATATTCAGTAATTGCTGTAAACACTGTTATAAAATTTAAAATACGATGCTCAACATACGGATCACACGGAACTGAGGTTTACTCTTGTTCTTTAATTTTTTTCGCTGAGGCACTGAAACTACTTTTATCCGATTCAGCTGCTTTTTGGATTAAATAAATTTTTGTGCTGTTTTGTTCTCGACTTACGTATGTTAAGAGATTTTCTCTGAGAGACTTCTTTTTCGGGAAAAAATTACAGAAAAATATGAACAAACTCACAACAACTATCAATTATTTTCCAGTTTTTGGATAGAAAAATAAAAATGTACATTTCGCGCTTTTCGAGGTAATCAGAAAGAGTTGTTTCTTTTTCTATTTTTTGCAGCACTTGGAAGTAAAAAGCGCGATTTTAGCTCAAAAAATTAATTTGATTTGTTAATAAAAAATAGAAAAAAAACAATGGAAAAAACTCCATATGATTACCTCGAGTAATATATCACTTTTAGGACGCATATCAATTTTTTAGTTTCAGATGAACCGGTAACGAGTTGTAATGCTCACCACTTTTATTCACCGTCACAGACTTATTTATTAATATTTTTCAATGAAAATTTTTTCTAATATGCTTCAAAAGTTGTACAATAATATGTCATTAAATTCATTAAAATTATATTACTCATATTGCTGCAAAAAAAAAACACAAATATATCCTTTTCTTTTGCTTACTACGCCAATAAAGAATAAGAACACATAGGTAACCTATTCAAGGACGTAGCCAGGATCTGAAAAAGGGGGGTAATATAATGGTAATAAAATTTTAAAACCTCTAAAAAAAAAATCTAATAATGAATAATAATGAAAATAATAATTTTTCAATCTGTAGGGGGCGGCAGCTGCCCACCCCTGCACCTACCTGGCTACGTCCTTGAACCTATTCGCTAACAGAAGTGTTTGTTACACTTAACAGAGTGTTAAGAGAATTGATAACCAATTTGTGTTATTATGTTAACTAAAAAATAACAAAAAAGATAAGCATATAAGGGTAATTAAGAAAAATACAGCATGTTATATTTGCAATTGGTAAGAGCGAGAAACCCATTAAACATCAAATGCCGAAGTGTTACTTTTTTCCGCTCTCTAAATAAACGTAACAAATAGTTTAACGTACTATTTTAACCAAAATGGAACTGCCGTCGATACATACATATCTAAATGAACTGTGTTGTCTCCTCGAAATTCTCCTGAATGAAAACTGATATGTCACACTGCTGAAGTGACAGTTCATTGCTTGAAATAATTAGCATACAAATTCGTATGCCATATATTGTATTCCATAAGCAATATCGAGGTTCACAGACAATCGTACAGCAATACAGTAGGTAACTTTTTAAAATATAAACTTGTGTCAAGTGCTGAACACATAGAGCGCGACAGACTGCAAGCGACATTTGTCAAATATTAAAATACACACGTTCTTATGGACACAGTTATGTAGTTGTGCAGCTGCCTCAATAACTGTGTCCCTAAGAACTTGTGTATTTTAATATTTGACAGATGTCGGTTGCAGTCTGTCGCGCTCTATGTGTTCAGCACTTCAGTCGAAATGTCCCGTTAAATGAGGGCTCCATGGAAATATTGCAATCAGTCAGCTGTTCTTCATTTATCCGTGATATCTTTTTCTATAAATATTACAATTTCAATTAATTTCAAAACAATCAAATAATAAAATATTATACATATTGTGTTTAAATGACTTACATTTTCCATTCTACAGGGAAGAAACCAAAACTGATTAGGGCATTTCACAATCTGGTGCAAATGGTCTTGTATATTTGCAATTGCAAATTCGCTGTACCATCTGCACCAGATTGTGAATTGCCCTATTAAGATTTGCGCCAAATGCCATTGAAAAGTAGTTGCAACTTTGTCGCAAAATAAATTGCATGTAAAAATGAACAGCGACATTGCCATTTTGCGAAATGACACAAGTTTGCTACCTTAAATGAGTACCACTAATATTTTACAACCAGGTTTCGCATATCAGTTGAAATTTGTTTCAGGGCAACCATTGTGACAACTATATATGTACCACTTAAACTATACGCTAAAATGAGTTTAACAAGAAGTTTTTGAAAATCATAAATTCAAAATTAAAGGAAACGATACTTTCCTGTTACTTCCAGTTTGGAACTAGTACATAAAGTAGACCATACTACATATATATACCGTATGTAAACTTTTGTCAATGACTTTTTTCAGTTTTTTGTGATGAGTTTGTTACGTTTGTATTGAAATTCGTTCTTTTGTTATATTTTCTTACAATAATAAAAATTTAATTAAATAAATACTGTATCATAATTATTTCCCTGTTATTTTTACATACAGCAAGACTTCAAATATATGGGTCGTATTTAAAGTTTTACCGCCCTTTGTATGTACGGATATTGTTAGGATATTGCAACAAGTATTACTTAATATCAGTGGCGTAGCGTGCCTTGTCGGGGCCCCGTATAAAAATTATTTTGGAGGCCCTCATATGGAGGTAAAGATTTTTCACAAAAGAAAAAAAATATTGTGAAAAGAAATATTTATTTATCACATAATTTACCCATTTTACAAATAAAAATCGAATTTTAAATATTCACTCTCCTTGCCTCTTTTTCGGCAAACTGATTTTTTAAATCATTTATGGCTGATGATGATTTTAGTTTTTCTAAAGTTTCTGCCTCTATGGACAATAGTGAGGTGTCTGACAGCCGTTCTTGTCCCATCGAAGTTCTTAAGTAATTTTTTATTAGTTTTAATTTTGAAAAACTTCTTTCTGCCGTTGCGGATGTAACTGTAAAAAGCATGCTGTGATTACCTCGGGAAAACTGGAAGCAAGACTATTGAATTTTACTAGCAATAATTCAATGAGTTCTTTAATGGAATAAATTTTTTTAATTTCCGAATTTAAGCATGTTTTCAGAGCCTTTAATTGGGCACAAAGATTAAGTGAGATGTCTTTACTGTATTTAGCAGACAGTTTTCCGGAAGCATTTAATATCTCTTTGCTTGAAGAAGATAGGAGTTTCTCCGGTTGTAATATTTCGAATATACTATTCAGGTTGCAAAGGCTCTGAAATCTTTCTTTAGTTTGAGAAATTAATATATATATATTAATATATAGCAATAGTATACATTGACTTTGAAATAGGATTCCGGGTCGGAAATTCTCTCATCTTGTGATAACTCATCAAAAAAACGCTTCGTTATCTTCCGCCTACTGTTTTTAAAAACAGTTGTTACCCCCCACTCTTTTGCTAAATCTTTGGATTCATTTAGCAAACTATTAAATGAATTCTGATTTCTTAATTGGCACAGTCTATTTAAAAGATAACTTAATAAAATACTAGATTTCTGTAAGTCATTATTTTCATGCTGTGGAGCTTTAGAAACAGGATTAATAATTTCAAATAGGGAAGAAAAAAATGTAACGAGCACTAAGAAATCAAAACTCTCTAAAATATTAATTATACTTTTACATTCTTCACGTTCATCTTTTTTGTTTGAAATTAAATTTAGTTGGTACAAAGTTTTCATGATTAGTAAAAAATTTTTCTTTACTGCGTCGTTCCTAGAAGACCATCTGGTAGGACATACCTTTTTAAGGGTAATCAAATATTTTTCAGATGCATCGTCACTTAGCATAGCCCAGCGTTTTATACTATTTTTTCTAAATTATCGAAAAAGTCGATACTTCACGAACACGTCTCGCAGCATCGTTCAAAACCAAGTTTAAAGCGTGCGCAGCACAATGAACATAATCGGCATTTGGAGCATGCTCTTTTATTAGGGTTTACATTTAGTCAAATCAATTCCATATTCTTTAGTCAAATTTAAAATGACAGTTTTCAGACCTGCTGCACTGCAATCGGTTACTGCTATAAATCCTAAAAAGGACTTACAGATTTTTATTTCTTTAGGCACATTATCATCATTTTCTGTAACCGAGATATATTTTGAAAAGCTACAGATAGTTGGTCAATTTTTGACAAGTCCTATCCAGAATTATTGTCAGAAATGGAGCTTTTTTAATTTCTGAGATAATATTGTTCCTAACGGTGGTACCAAGCAAACTAATAATTTCGTTTTGAATCGTAGGGCTTAAATAATTTATTTCACCTTTCGGTTTTAGAAGAAGTTCTTTTAAAGTTGCATCATAGTTAGATAGCAGACGTAAAATTGCCAGAATCAGAATCATGCCCCCTCAAAGGTATATTACCAGATACTAAAGTAATTATAACATTAATTATACGATGCAGTACATCTCTCCAGAATGTAATTTTACTACCGATTTCACTTTTCAATAGAGTATCGATGGTATTTCCTTGCAACCAATTATTATAAGAGAGGCACTAATATGCTGCTGTGATTTTTAATGGTCAAGAATAGTTTGTGTGAAATTGCTTCTAACCTAAAAACCGTTAACCCAAGCAGAGGAGTACGATTTGTTTTGAGGATCTGCTAATAACCAACAGAAGTGACAGTACGTTTTGTTTAAAACGTTAGAATAACATAACCATTGTCTTATAATTTTTATGCCTACCTGATTGAAATATGAATAATAATAAGCCGAAAAAGGTCGGTTAACAGAAGAACAATATTGTTTGTACTGAATTAAAATGTAATGCACATTTATATAAAGCGCGTAAATAAATAGTGCACTGCACTCCGTGGTTTAACATCCAATGCAAAGTACAACAACGTACACGTATATCGCGATATCGATGAAGGATTCTCGGGGACTCCCCGCTGAGTGAAGTAAGTAAGGAAGAGTTAAGTTTGGGTGTAACTGAACACTTTATATTCACGCACCCAATTAGAAAATATCAGTACCTTGAGGTCTTGCAAAATTTTATATTAAACAAGTAAGGAAGGGCTAAGTTCGGACGTAACCGATTTTATACTCTTGCAACTTCCAAGAATCAAAGCCATGAGATAGGGTAGTATTATATCCCGATTAGGTTTAGATGATACTATATACAACCGTTAGGTGAACAAAACAATTATATTCTGTAGCAACAGGTTGCAAAAGTATAAAAATGTTACGAAAGAATTCATTAATTATGCGACGAAATCATGAGAGGATAATTATCAAATGCGTTACCTTATTAATTTATATTGAAGGTCTTGTACATGCATAAATCTATTAATATATTTTAATCGCGTCAACAAAATTTATAATAAAATCATACTTAAATGAGAACTGTATGATATACCGAATCGAAGAGGCTAAATTTATCAAATTCAGTTGACGTGGAAAACTCAACCAGAGGGTCGAAATTCTTCACATTAGGGATATGACTTTTAGACAGATTTTATGCATATTTGGTAGTAAATCACATAATTTTCAAGAAAACATGTTCATATAATTTTATTAAAAGTCGTAAGGTCAGGTGGAAATTCAGAAACCATTATATTTACTATATTGTGGCCCGAGCTAGGTACATACTGATTTCACTAACTTTAGCATTGCCCGGGTATATTCAAGAACATATTTTCAAGCTACTTTATAAATAACTCATACACTGAACGTCATATTCAGCAAAATGTTTGTTAGAATAACGAAAATCTCTACATATACATAGTACATACATATGTATATGGGAATTCGGAAATAGGTGTGGTATTGACTCAATTTTATCTATTCGGCATTACGACATATTATTAATAGAAAAATATGCTCTCTTAGTTACATTAAGGTACCTCTGATGGTTGTTTGAAAATCCTGTTATTAGTTGGGCACACGGATGAACCGTTAGGGGAAAAACATGCTTAAGTTAATTAAGATAACTCATATACCCCGCAAAACGAATTCGGCTGTGCAAATTGACGTTGAGCAATACCAAAAGCTCTGTCAGGATCGGGAAGGACCTCTCCGAACCGTTCGATACCAAACGGGGTTTCAGACAAGGCGTCTCCCTTTCATGCGACTTGTTCAATGTACTCTTGGAGAAGATAAATCGATCTGCAAAACTAAATAGAGAAGGTACCATCTTCTATAAGAGTGTAAAGCTGCTGGCGTACACCGATAATATTGATATCATTGTTCTCTACAACCGCGTCTACTTTCTCTTGAATGGATAAGGAAGCAAATCAAATGGGTCTGGTAGTGCATTAGGGCAACACGAAATATCTCCTGCCATCAAACTAATAGTCGTCGCACTCGAGTCTTGGCTCCCACAAGACTGTTGACCATCATAACTTCGAAGTCGTAGATAATTTCGTCTATCTTGAAACCAAAATGAACAGCAACACTAATGTTAGCCTCGAAATCCGCAGAATAACTCTTGGGCTCGGACTGAGTAGGAAATTGAGTTGTAAAGTCCTCTCTCGACGTGCAAAGACCAAAGTCTATAAGTCGCTCATTATGACAACATCTGATGAGACGACGTTTCGAGTTTTCGAGATAAAAGTTCTGCGGAAAATTTATGGATGGAATGAAGAGCTGTATGAGTTATATGAAGAAATTATTACGCCAATAAAAAATAATAAGAACACATATATGACCGTTATATGGGCTATAAAGTCAGCCAGAAGTTCGAAAATTAGGTATTTGGGGGTGAGGGAAATTTTTACCCGTTCCAACTCATTTTTGACATACAAACAAAATATCATCAGAAAGGGGTTCTCTGCTAATTTCAATCTCACACATTGGCCGATATATTCTGTAAAAAGTTAGCCATAGGCTCTTGGGTCCAAATTTTCGATATCTCGGGGCTTGAATAGGCACTATTTGCGCAAAGTTTTAATCCGAACATGGGAATGTCAAAAACATTTGATTAAAATCGATCGAGGAGATCCTGAAATATGTGATTTCCCCCAAATTTGCCGCGGGTGCTATAAAGTCTTCTTGTACCTGGATAGTCCAGTCATTTAAGCTTAAATTAGGTAAGAATCTCGGAATTCTATATACCCATTTATATGTCTGTAAATACTTGTATATTGACACCCTAAAGTTCTCAAAACTTACATATGCCTACGCCAATAAAGAAGAAGAAGTATCCAATATTGTACTTTCATTAAATGTTGTTAAGATATCTTACATATTGACCGATTTATAGATGTAAATCCTTATATAATTCATACAAATTTTTTTTATATAAGGTATACGGTGACTGGGGAATATTTTAGCCCATTGTATCCAGTTTTGATATTACAGCATCAGCATCATATACTATAGATAGAAACTCTCTGATTTTCATTAGGAAAGATCACGGATTGAGCAATATATAAGGTACAAAGTCACACGGATGTTTGAAAATACATATGTATGTATATTTGGTACAAGGGTACTAGAGGAATTTTGCACTGACATCATCCATTTTAGACAAGAGGATACACTGTCTTAGAAAGTGAATCTTTCTGCATCTCATTAAGATTTTTTACATATTGAATGATGAATATAGATGCGGTATACAGTCAACCAGAAGTTTGAAAATATTTACCATATATTAGGTATATGTGCGCGATTACAGAAATTTTTGATATTCAAATTTTTGATGAGTTATTGAATGGCAATATTAATTGCTGATAATTTCCTTGATCTCTGATTTGTATTCTATAAAGTAAAATTGTAAATTGTTATCTCAATTTCTACTCAATTTATTGCTTGCACGGGCAGACGGATAGACCGTCACCTGGATTTCAACTCGTCTTGTTATCCTTATCATTTATTTACAAGTATATAACTTCATATCTATCTCGATTACTTTTAGGTGATACAAATAATCGTTAGATGAACAAAACTATTATACTCTCTTTTGCAACAGTTGCAGGAGTATTACAAGTGGCTATACATAGAGCACCTTTGGAAACACTTGTTTAATTTTTCGATGTCTTCAAGCTTTACCCAAAGGCAACTGCTGATTGGCGACCATTTATCACATTATTATACTCTTGCAACCAGTTGCTACAGAGTATTATATTTTTGTTCACCTAACCGTTGTACGTATCACCTAAAACTAATCGAGATAGATACATATCTTCTTTACTGGCGTAGAAACCGCTTACGCGGGTATAGCCGAGTTAACAACAGCGCGGCAGTCGTTTCTTTTTTTCCCTACGTGGCGCCAATTGGAGATTCCAAACGAAGCCAGGTCCTTCTCCACCTTGTATTTCCAACGGAGTGTAATACTTTCAGAGCTGGAGTGTTTTCGTCCATTCGGACGACATGACCTAGCCAGCGTAGCTGCTGTCTTTTAATTCGCTGAACTATGTCAATATCGCATACAGCTCATCGTTCCATCGAATGCGATATTTGCCGTGGCCAACGCGCGAAGGACCATAAATCATTCGCATAACTTTTCGCTCTCGAAAACTCGTAACGTCAATTCATCAAATGTTGTCATCGTCTATGCCTCTGCACCATATAGCAGGACGGGAATGATGAGCGACTTAGAGAGTTTTGCTTTTGTTCGTCGAGAGAGGATCAAAAGGGGTGTCTCTCATCCGAGGCTGTTGTTGATTGTTCATTGGGGGCGTTTTTTACGTGGCTGGTCCCAAACCCAGTGTAAAACCCTATGGAGGGGATGTTTCGTCTTCTCACTTCAGCTCACTTGGGTGAACTTCTAAACATGACTCCAACCTTCTATTGAGATAGGTATAGGGTTATATATATGTATATACATATGTATAAATGATCAGGATGATAAGAAAAGTTTAAATACGAATGACTGTCTATCTGTCCGTTCGTCCGTGCAAGCTGTAAATTGAGATATCTTGGTATATAGGTTCCTTAGTTAAAAAAAATTTCGAGTTCGTAGATGGGTGTAATCAGACCACTCCACGCCCACAAATCGCCATTAACTTTTAACTAATAAAGTTCCATAAATAAGCATTAAATTAAAAAATAAAGCTGTAATTTGGTGCAGAGGAGCGTAGTAGTAATAGGCACGGCACCTATGGGCAAAATTTTTTGAAAAAGTGGGCGTAGCTCTGCCATTTAAAAATTTAATGTACAGATCTTCTACGGAATCTGACAACAACTACACCTACTTCCCATATAGGACAATTTTAAATCCCACTTGATTCGTTCAGTTTCCAGTACACAAATCAAGAAGCAATTAATATTAAGGGATAAAACTTTGCACGATCTTTAGTGTGTGCCACCTTATGACCAAAAATAATTTAAGTCCAATAAAAACTGTTCAAGGCCCTACGTACCGAATATATAGACACCGGTATCTATAGTTGACTTTTGATGGAAAATGTTGGTCAATGTGTAATATATATACCTGAAATAAAGAGATAATCCTTCTCTTATAATGGTATGTATGTGTGTCAAAAATGGGTTAAATCGGACCAATACTTCCCTTATAGTACTTAATACAAAAATTTTCGAACTTCATTGTGACTTTACCGCATATATCGGCCAATATGTCGGGTCATCAAAATTTGGCAATAACTTAAACATTTAAAAAAATACTGCTCACACAAGTCATTTATTTTTGTTTACTTCATATTTCTAAATTTTGTATATGCAAGGGATATGGATATTTTCTTAAGCCCTTGCGCCGTAAACAACAAATTG
The DNA here is from genome assembly GCF_016617805.1 of Bactrocera tryoni. Lineage (NCBI taxonomy): Eukaryota > Metazoa > Arthropoda > Insecta > Diptera > Tephritidae > Bactrocera > Bactrocera tryoni. Next base: position 59,705,171 of record NC_052503.1, on the reverse strand, counting down.
CTATTGAACAAATTTCTTCCAAACTTTCAACTGAACAGCGCCAACATCTGAACGTCCCCGATCGCTGTCTCGAGATTTGGTAGATCTATAATATACAAGTTTTAATTAATAAATTAACAATTCCAAAGATTTGTCACGTACATTTAGCAATGTGGTCTTATAACGTTTGCACTCCGTTCTCTTAAATTTGAATTTTACTGGATGACTTATGTTGGACGCCTTAATTATACCAATGCGATTTATACTGGAGTTTGTATTTGTCATCAAGCGAGAGATCTGAATTCAAATTAGAGCAAATTGAAAAAAAATTGAAATATTTTTATTGATTCAAAATAATTATATTGACGACGAAGAATGTAAGGTACATTCGATATATAACTAAACCTTTGTTATATGTTTGGAGACTTCTAAAGTATATTGCGAAGTTTTCCTACGCAGATCACAACACAGGTTTAAATTTTATGGTGAATAACAATAATTAATTGAAAGCATTTAGTTTTTCATTACTTTTAGAATATGCTTTGGCCGACCTCCAAAATCTTCTGTTGGATGGACATACATTCACCTCACTTTGCTACTGCGGCTACTCTATAACTATGTTATATAACGCGTATGAAAAAGTCCTAACATCGAACATTTTTTACAGAACAGATACAGCGGAACTTGCCTATAACTGATTGCTGAATAAGTTTTAGGATCTCCTCTAAATCTATCACTCTTTGTTAAAATGCTGTATTTTTTATATACCGACACATGTGATCGTCCCTTGTGTTATACTAAAAATCCTAAAATTCGAAACTGAAATACCAATTTGTAGATATTGGGCTTGAATATATCTTCAATAAAGAGACTGTCATAGAAATGTTATATATCCTCCTTCACTTGCTTGTGTCTGTTTCATATGTTGAACCATGTTGAACGGTGAAAATTCGGATTGGACCTTACTATCAATGACCGTAACTTCTGTCCTCTATTCTCTGTTGGGAAGAAAATATGTTTAAACAACCATCTCGGCCACATCGTGAATTTATAATGACCACTGTCTGGGTTTGACAGGCTGTCACTTATGTTTATTTTCCTTACCAACTGATCTATATTAATGCGCTTCACTACTCTGCGACTGCTGAAGTATTCGCTTTCTATAATCGGTTCGATATTTGTTTCCAGCGTTTTAATGCCCTTTACTTTTGGCCCGGTACTCTTGTCTGCCGTATCGAAGAGCCCTCTCGCCTCTGCCATCTTTATTAGATATTTGGCATTCAATTGTGTGATTTTAGTTCTTTTAATTAATGAAAGATAGCAACCAATTGAATGTTGTTTTATGCAGCCATCCTGATTAATACAAATATCGGGTATATTTTCGCACATAAATTCATCGGCGTCCGGCAGAACCACGTTATCTTCACTTTCATCTGCTACTCCACTCACTTCGACAATCCCATCTGATTTTGTCGTACCAGCTTCTGTTGGAGACTGCGCTTTAACTTTCTCCTCCGCTTGCGCATTTGGGGCACGTTTCCTCGGCGAACCCATTGCTGCAGCTGGTATATTAGCAACCTCTGCTTCGGCTATTGCTTCCAGGCGTTTTCGTTCCCTAAAGGCACTTTGATGCTTTCTTAACGATGTTTCGTTTACGAGTTTCACAATATAATCGACCATATCCTGATTCTCCGATGAAACAATTGAATGCGTTTGATAGAGTAAAAATTGTATTTGTGGTCTCGACATAGCCAATTGCAGTGTGAGTAGTTGTTCTTCCAGTATTAGTGAGACTCTACGTTTACCTTCCTCACTTATCTCTGATTCGGTGAGCACTTCTAACATACTCAAGTCACCGCCACGTGAACATATCAAATCGATTGGATCAGAAATTGCGCTAAAAGAGTTCGGCGGGTTGGCGAAAATACCGACGACACAGCCGAAACGTTTCGATTCTAATGGGAATGATGTGAAGGACTCTGCGAAAATGCGTATATTATTGACGCCAAGTATTTCCATGAACTTTCGATATTCTTTCAGATTTAGTCCTGCACCGTAAGCATAAAAATTGTTTAGTCGATTTACGGAATGGAACAGTGAAGCTAAATATGCTGTGGATCGTGGCGAGGAAATGTGCGTTTGTAATATGTCACCGCTCAATTGAAAGTAGTCGAGAAGTCTGGACATAACGGCTGGTCCATATGAGAAAGCTTTGTCCTAAAAAGAAGTAATATTAATAAAGTGGTGCAGGCGTATTATACGATAAAAAGTTACGAAAACTGGGGTAACGGTTCATAACCAAAATCTTCTTCCATAGAGTGAGTATTATAATTTATTAGATACATTCTAAAATATTATACCTAACGTAGTATGGCGTGCTAGCTGCAGCGGCGTTTGCCGTCTATCTTATGTGTACATAAGTGTGTTAATACTCGTATGTATTATTACAACTAGTTGATTAATACTTTTAGAATTAATTTGTTTCAAGCAATCTGTATGGTTGATTTGATTGAAGTACAGTTTATTGCTCTGACTCTCATCACGTTGGAACAATGGGCTAAAATATGTTCGGTTTTTAGAATATTTCCGCATTCACTCTTTCGGGAGTTTTCTACAAAATTTGGTTTGTTATTGGTTGATTGTAAGTTCGTGTTTTGGCATGTTTGTTCTTCTATAGCTGCGTTTTTTGTTGTATATATTTGAATATATAGTGTTTATGAACCAGGATAATGATGAATGTTAATTTAGAAAACTGTAGGTTTAGTTGATTTTTCTGTAAACCACAGCGACGAATCGTGAATTGAATTTTAGTGGTAGGTGCGCTTCGCTTTGTTTGCATTTGCGAAAGATGTATTTATCATTAGTTCGGTTGGTGTAACATTCTAGAATAATTTTTACAATAGTTTAAAAGAATCTACATACGTATATTCTCTGACAACGGTAATTTTGCTTCTACGAGAATACATCTGGTCAGCTTGATAGTGGGCTTGGATTTTTTGTTAGCATTTGAACTTCATCCGTAAATGAAAAGACCGTATTTCAATTTTGAGAGAATCATGTATTAATATGAGCACTTACATGAATTTCTAAGAATTTTAAACTTAAAAATCAAATGATATTTAACTGAGATTCTAAGTAAGTGAGTCCTTGAGGTAATACAATGTTGATTAAAGTTAAACAAATATTCCTCCAGGAATTCTTAAATTACTATCTACAAGTTCTATGATAATGTTATTAACTGTGCAATGGTGTTTACTACAGATATGTAATAATTTGTATTTATCAATAGATAATAAGATTATCGACTAGTATCCCTAGTTTCGTATGCACCGTCAGGATAGATAAATATACTATATGTTGTAGTACAATCGAGTTGAGTTTGTCAAATGCAGAGGTGAATAGGATTACTAATAGAGTGGAACCTTGTTGGTTGGCGTTAATAAGTGGGTCATAAAGGTCTTTATCGAGTTAAAGACCTTATGTCTAAGCTATCAAATCTTCAGTTGATGAATACATGTATTCCGATTGAAAGCTTTTTTGAAATTAGTCATTAGAATAGTGGCATGACTTCTTGACGAAGATACATATGTATTTTCAAAAGAGCATCAAGCGTTTCGTTTTTTCGATTAAATGCTGATTGATTATATGAGATAAGCTTATTTTTTGTTGAAAAGCACATAAGTCGTCACCTAAACCAGGTGTTTTACTCTTTTTCTGACTTAATGCGGCTTCAAATTCTTAGTGGGTAATTTAAAATTCGATATGTTTATTTGAAGGGCAATATACTCTGGATAATAGTTTGGTGATAATATGTTAGTTTTTTTGAAATGTATTCCGAGGAAACATTTCTCATTAATTGCTTCGGTTAGACTTAATTAGTAAATAGGCGTGAAAGATAGCACTTCCCGAAAGGGGCATACGTTTTTAATATATTTCTGTAGCACTCATGCTATACCGAATTTAAGGTGCTTCTAAAATATATTTCTCATTATAATATAGTAAATTATTTTCAGATATATATAAGTATGATTTCTTTGTACAGAAGCCTAACTGAATAATAACGGTCCGATTTTGTGGAATCAAGAGAATATATTTGGCTCGAATTTATTTGTTGTTAAGTTGGATTTTATATTTTTACTAGCTTTTTACCCGCGGCTTCGCCCGCAGTGGAGCCATTAAATAAGTGTGAGAGATAAAGGGTAAGGGTATAATAATAGAAATGAGTCAATATGAACTAAATTTTATTGCTTGGCTGAGATCAATAATTTTTAAAAATTACTACAGACAATGAAGTTTCAACACCTTAAAATATGCGTATTGAAATACAACAACAAATGTTAAAATATATTTCACCGTAACAAAAATAAATAATTCTGAATTCTAACTAATTCTGGGCATTAGATACACGTGAACAGGCTACATAAAGTTGACCATGAGAGAAGCATGGGTTTTCTAAATGCACTCCTGCTACCTGTAATGTTTGTCCTTGTGCCTTGTTTATAGTAACAGCAAAGCTAAGCTTGACGGGAAACTGAACCCTTTTAAATTGGAATGGAAGGTCAGTGGGAATAATTGGTATCCGAGGTATATAACACTATTTCCCTTACCGACTCCTGTTAAAATAATAGCACCAAGTATGTTCTGACCCAATTTTGTTATCCGAAGCTTTGTTCCATTACATAGCCGAGGAACATCTAGATTTCGCATAAGCATGACTGGTACATTTAGTTTCAATTGAAGTTTATGTGACGGTACACCCGATAGTTCAAGTGAATTTAAAAACTCCACAGCATATGAAGTACTTAGTTCCGTATCTATAATTGTATCCATTGACAAATATTCCTTTATTTCTCCTTGAACCTCGTTTAAAATGTCAGTGTTGATCCTATTAACAATTTCTTTTCTTGGTGCTAATATTGCTCTTGCACACAACCACTGATCACTACACGAATTTTACTGCTATTCCAGAAAAACATTAGAAATGAGATCCACATCACTTTCTACTAAGTTACAAAATTCTCTTGACAGTAATATATAGCCTTCAACCTCAACATCTAAACAACCATCACCAATTTTCAACAACATTTCTGCGTAAAGTCCTGAATCCACGTTATTATGAAGATGCACTCTCATATTCGTTTTCAGGCGGAGTTTTTCAACTGTCGACCATAAGCGTGATGATTTAATGCATGCTTGAATTTAATCTGCTGGTGTCCCCCTCTGAATCACTGGGAGGGTTTGACGGAAATCACCAGCCAATAAAACTACCATTCCTTCCATTATATCTGTACTATCTCGCAAGTCCTGAAGAGTCCGGTTTAATGCTTCTATAGCCTTCTTGTGAGACATGGTACTTTCATCCCACACTAAAAGCTTGCATTCTCGCAGCATCCTATAACCACAAAAATTACTGATTACCTCAAAAATTTTAATAGTTTTATACTGCATGTAATGACAAAAGAAAATAATAATAAATATAGAAAAATTACAAACATTTGAAACTACATATGTACATATATTCAATGTATATTCACCGCCGGTAATATAGTGGGACGGTATTACAGTATTCATTGTTGAAACTTCATTTTCACATTTATAATATTAGTATGAGTATGATTTGGATATACCAGTTTTAGGCTTCCGAGGCATTTTCTAAGAAAAGCAGAGTAAGAATTAACATCAGTGAGTAAGATCTAAAATAATAAAGTGACAGCTAACCACAAAAATTACGGATTACCTAAAAAATTTTAATAGTTTTATACTGCATGTAACGACAGAAGAAAATAACAATAAATATAGAAAAAATAGAAACAGTTGAAACTATGTACTATATTCAATTGAATTAGATATTGTCGTCACCGCCGGTAATATAGTGGGACGGTATTACAGTATTCATGGTTGAAACTTCATTACTGTAATGCTAGATGGCGTTGAAGTAGCTAAATTTGCCGATTTTTTAACAAAAAATTTTTTTATCTTTCTAAAATTTTTTTTTTCAATATGAAGTACCCTATTTTACTTCTAATATCTTCAGGAGTACATGTACAAGTTTCATGATGATCGGTTAAGAAGTTTTTGCGTGAAAACGTAACAAACAAACTTACATTCGCATTTATAATATTAGTATGATTTTTGTTTTGATTTCCATGCGAATTCCATGCGATTCGCATTTATAATATTAGTATGATTTTTGTTTTGATTTCCATGCGAATTCCATGCGATTCGCATTTATAATATTAGTATGATTTTTGTTTTGATTTCCATGCGATCGTATCATTTTTTTTTTGCAACTTATATGCAGATACATAATTTGTATCATGGCTAAAGGCTCAACACTTACCGCTTACCTGAATGACAAAGTAATGCTGTGTGACTATTTTGGATTTGGTGAACTCGCCCTTATCTTGTGGTACACAAGATACGAATAGTGGACAAACATTATCCCAGCGATAATGATTTGTATCTAAAATGTGCGTGTTATCATCCTCCTGCAGAATATAGCCGCATTCGTGTAGAAATTTATCAGCTGAAGTTTTATCACTAGATTGTGAATGGAAAACAATGCAATTATTTATAGCAAAAAAGGGTCGAATTTGTTTACATATCTTGCTATGTGCATCTGCAACTACTATACTTACTAGGAGGGAGCTTTTTGATCAAACATATACCTTTTTCTTTCAAGCAATATAATATTATTAAAATACCGATAGGATTACAAATCTCTATCGTATGTAATTTTAAAAAAATTAAAAAACATGTAAGGCAATGCTAAGTTCGGGTGCAACCGAACATTTTATACTCTTGCAACTTGCAAAAATAAAAACCAGAAAAATACTTTAAGGTGTAAAACCAATCATATGGAGAAAGTCAGCCAGTTGTTCGAAAATTTTTATATTAGTAATTTAGGGGCTAGGCCAAGTTTTCGCTGAAATTTATCTATTTTAGGCACAAAGATACACTCTTATGAATAAAACACACCCTTTTATTTTAATTGGGATAACTCACATATTAGGCGATATATGCAGTACAAAGTCACACGGAATTCTTTATATTAAGTTTATGGGGGCTAAGGGATGTATTGGTCCGATTCGACCAATTTTTGACATACAAACAGAGAAGGATTATACCTGAATTTTAATTGTCTATCTCACACATTGACTGATATTGTCGGTCAAAAGTCAACTTTATCTAATGGGGTCCACATATCCGGTACCTGAGTAGGGTTTTGAACAGTTTTGGTTGAATTTGGACAATTTTTGGTCAAAAGAATAGCACCTTTTATTCCGTTATATTAATTACATCTTGATTTGTTTACTGAAAAGTGAAAGAATCAAATGGAATTAAAAATTGTGTTATATGGGAAGTAGGAGTGGTTGTAGTACGATTTTGCCTATTTTACGTACTCAATTTAGCATAAATCGGTGAGTCGGGTCCTGAGATATGGGATTTCACCAAAAAGTTAACGGTCTAATTTACAGATGGTACCGTTATATGGGGAGTCAGCGGGTTCCCATTTCCATTTACACAGTATCGGTAGAATTTCTCATAATATTTTTGCTAATTTGGATGTTTTAGCTTTGGTAGTTTAGGAGATATGTACATTCAACTTATTAGAGAGCAGGGCTAAGCCTACTTTTTCAAAATTTTTTACCAACAGATGCCCGTTGCTACTGCGATTTCCTGCAGGGAATCCGCATACCAAGTTTCATCAAGATATCTTAATTTTACTCAAGTTACAGCTTGCACGGACGGACGGATAGACAGATAGTTACCCGGATTTCAAGTTTTATCATCAACCTAATCAGTTATATATATATCATATCCATCTCGCTTAGTTTTAGGTGATACGTACGACCGTTATTTGAACAAATCTATTACACTCTAAAGCAACCGGTTGCAAGAGTCTAAAAATGTTGGCAGCTGTATTCTATAGATGTTCTTAAATTTTCATTCGCTATAATGAGTCGATATAGTCATGTCCGTATGTCTGTCTGTTCCTCCATATAAGCGCGAACTATTCCTTTAGTTTTTGAGTTATTCGTATGAAATTTTTTCAAACGTTCTTTTCTCACCAAGTAGTTGCTCACTTCTTGCCGATATCGGACCATTATAACATATACATACATATGTATGTAGCTGCCGAAATGGAAATTATATTTCATATAACGTTATGTTTATCTCTCACAATCTTATATTTGGACGTTTTTACTTCGAAGTATTACTTTGATATACGTATAGTGAAGTGAGTGAAAGTGCTTTATAGCTTATTTAAGATAGCTTTTGAATATAATTACCGCAATAAAAAAGGATTTATCCAACCCGTTACCATTGTGTTTGATGCTGCGTTGGCGACCTTTTCATTTTGTAGGTGAATAGGCAATAACTTGGAAAGGCTAAGTGCATTGAATTTTATTCTCATTCGGGCCACTGAGGCTGCTAAAGGTTTTCGAAACTTCCACAGATGTTCGGCAATTTCTGCGAGCAATGATATACGGGTATTATAAATCTAGTGATGAATATTGTTGTGCTATATTTGTTTATTGCATATATAATATGTTTTATTATTTATTTCTTTCATATTCACCTTCTACATCTGATTCGCGAAATAATTGATACTGCAAGTCGATTTCTTCAGAAAAACGTTGCTTAAAGTTTCGTCTGAGTAATTCGTAAAACATTAACCAAATGCGGTTCTCGTCACTTTTACACTTAAACGGTGAAATTGAAGAGTTATAGTTTAATTTTTTTTTAGAATATTTATACTTGTAAAATTAAAGCTAGATGAAATGAAATGATGATGCTCGATCAGTTGCTTAAAATCAGCAGCATATATAATTGGAATTTGTTCCTTTCTGTAATAATTTTATCCGAAAATCTAAGGGTTCTATAAGGTTGAAGTCGGTTGAGGGGTTCTATGTGAAACTTTTCCATGTAGATATAAGGTACGAAGCTTGAGATTGTTTGATAGCAATTAAAACAGACTTTGAAAGTTTGAAACTAGAAGTCAAACACCCACGCTAACACTCTGTTAATGTGCTCCTCTAAGTCCGTATCTATACAAGAACTTGGAGTAACATTAGCTGGTTATAATTTCAACCATTATATAGTCATCAACGCGACTGTAACACAGCATAAAAATGTTTTTCTCGAAGATATTTTTGTGAAAAGTTTGTTGCAAAAATTAAAGTCCAACTAAATGATAAAATTTGAAGAGGGCTATATTATCTCACGATGAATAGTTATATACCGATTTAATAATGAATTTTTTGGTAACATAATAAAATTGAAACCAAAAAAAAGTTATTAATGTCTTACCTCTGGAAATTGTTCATAAAAATTAATATCATTGAGGGAATTTGAAAGGACGACTTTATCTGCAAATATAATGAAACGATATAGAAAGTAAAAATTTTTAATCCGAATGATCTAATATTATCGCATAATCAGTAGCAAGTGTAGTTATAGCGAATGAAAGATTTAAATGTTTATTTACTTACATCGAAAGACATCATATATCAGTGAATAGACTTTCCTCATTTCATGTTCATTTTCGAACTGTACTTTCTTCGGTGCCTTTGCGAGTAGTTTTGCAGCAAGAGCAATAGTTTTTAAATTCCAAAACTTACTCTTGTTTTTTAATGATTTGCCACGAATTTGTTGGCATTTCTTTTTCTGCGTTTTATAGAAACCATTTGGCGAAACGTTAGGTGAGATTTTTGGAGATATATTTAAAGCGCTTGACAGATGGTCGAACGAATGTGTGTCTTTGCGCACAGCGACATAGTCGACCTCACTGAAATTAAAAATATTTTAACCTTTAATAATTACCTTTTGATAATCAATTTAGTTAATTTAGGAATTTTTATATCAAACTTGTAATTCATAGATGGATTATATCAGAATTGAATAGTGATTATGAAGACAGAGTGTAAAATAATTTAAAAGACATTAAATTAACTCTGACCGGCGATGTTAGGTGAGTGAATGTGACTGAGATGGAGGCATCTTAACTTTTATTGAGTGTCCAAAAGTAACGTTTCAAGAAACCGCAGCGTATTTGAGAGCTTCCATTGAGACGTTACTTACTTAGCCGAACTACCTTAAGATAGCTAGGGCTGGAGCTTTGTATAAGATCTAGTGAAGGAATATTCATTATTTTTCCATTAAATTGAAAGTTTTATTTACCATAGTTAGAAATCTAAATCACACGTCTGTTTAATAGCTTGTTGATTAGACCTTATAAATCATCTATAACACAAAAGACAGGTAAGCTGCAGGTGAAAATATTCGATAGAAAACGATCTACAATCGGTTAGATAGCGAGTATAGAGGAATGAGGTGGACGAAAAGAAAATGGATTACCATTTGTTCAATTTGACATCCAATTTATTGTTAAGCTTGGAACCAGGTAAAATCACAATAGGCGTTACGCCGTTTATTTTAAAGTAAATTGTACTGTAAAGTCCCTTCTTGCGAACAAAAAGAAAACTCCATATATCTGTTATAAAGTTGTTCTAATATAATATATATAATAATATATTGAGGAAACGCTGCGATGATTTCAGTCCTGCGTGGCTTCCCTTGACGTGGCAAATTTTCAACTAGCAAAGTGAAGTAATAAATGCTGTTTCCATGTGGATTCAGCCAAAATCACTCAGGTGGTTAAAGCGTCAAAGAATCAGTGCACTGAAAATAATTATTCGATGACAGTTATGATATAAGCAAAACTCACACTCCACTATCGACGGCTTCGTTGACGCGCTTCTGAACCTCCAAGAGCCGGTAATACATGCGCTCCTGCCAGTCAGCATCACTCGGTAAATAGATAAGTGTTTGACTCTCGCGTGTGCTAACTAGTTCTTTAAAAATCGTTGGATAAACCGAGAAGATATCCGCTAAACTCAAAAAGAACAAATGATTGGACATTTTTTACAGTTACTCCGTTACCGTTAGCCTTACGGTGCCACTGTACTGTGGCACCTGCAGATCACAACTAAATATTGTACTATTCCACTAGTATTGGCAAGCGCAGGTGATAAATATAAAATAGAAAGCAAAAAAGTATAAATCATATGGCATATACATATAATCGTATATGCAAATATAGGCCATTTGGAGGTCGCGCCAAACATTACAAATCGAACTTAGCGGTAAATGAATTCGTGTTAAAAGTCAATTCAATATTTTAACTTATGTATAAATACCAGCTAATATATTTTACCCTACAATTCTCATATCTATTTAGTTCTCATGCAATACCACAGCGTTAACTAAGTACTGTATACCGATTATTTGTATGTAAGTTTGTTTGTGTGACAGCACTTTCTCGTTTGCATTGTAAAAATATGGCCCGCACAATTGTAAGTGTGATTGGTAAAAGTGATGAAAACGTCAAATCGTCAACAAAGCAATTTCTCACTATTTCTAGATATTAAGGCCTCAATTGACACACATACATACATACACTCATCCAAATAAACCTTTGCATTTTTATGGTTGCACTAAATTGGGTATGAGAAGGCAACTGCCGTGAATCGATATCCATATTATTGGCAATACTTAGCGTCAAGCGCCAAAATATGTAAACGTTTTCCCAATAAGTAAAAATGTGGCTAAGGATATGGTTCTTCTCACGCAAGGGCACATATTATTGTTATTATAACGAAACGATTTCGTTTTAATATCTCACAACAATAATATAATAATGTATGTATATAATGAGTATCTTTTAGGAAATAAATACTTTGAACTTCGTTATTTCCAGCATGAATCCACACTTAGAGGCTTTTTGTGTTTTTACCAAAAAAATCACAGTCGTCCAATTTTTTTAACCAAGTTCAGAAGATATCAACAAAATTTAAACCTAATATTATTCATCCCAGCTACTTGGAATCCATTTGTTGTCCTTAGATGCCTTAAATTGTTGTTCTTATTTTATTAGTTTATGGAATTCGATAATTTGTGTAGTATTTCTTATTTGAAAATGTAAACTGCACTTGATACAAAGCACAAAGTCATTTGTTTCTGATACGGCTGGTAAAATAAACTATGAATAAGTCGCTTATCCACCACTAATTGCTAAACTGAAAAAGTGGTTCAATGGGAATGCTTGCACTGAAATGAAGAGGCTAAAATAAAAACAATACCTCTTTTGAGGTCCCAAAGCTGTCAAACCGGAAGCAAAATATTGCAGGACCGTTGCTGCAAATGCTCACTATATACACATATAGAATTTATACAATTTATAGGAAAAATATATCATTTTGAGTAATGGTACTTTATAGGGACTTCTAACAGATTAATCAGATTCTTTTTACCCTGCTTCCACATGAGCCAAGTTAACAATGTTATAACATAAGCTGGTAAAAGTATTTTCATGGTTTGAACACCAATGTACATTATCTAAATTAAGGGAAACCGCCCAAGAACGTATTATACGAGTTGTTGTATAATTATTACGATACATTTATATTAAATATAAGAATATTTCTTAAATCACTATTCAGAGCATACATGTAAAAATTTTATAAAAAAAAACAAATATTATATATACATATATAGTATATGTATATGAGCCTTAGGATACGCAAATTTCATATGTATAAGTAAAGGAGAGGGATAAAAATATACTTTAAATTTCTATATAATCGACTAAACTGAAGTTACGTTAGTGATTGCGGTTGATATACAGAGAAAAAGATAATAATTTTTCATTACTAAACAATTTTAATCTAATATTTTAAAATTTAATGTTACTGTATTTACACTATATTTTATATTTCATTTTGGTGAAGGTAAGTGCTCTGAAAACCTTATCAGAACCTTATTAACACCCAGTCGCTTTAATTGCGTATCATATTGAAGGAGTTCTCTGAAAACCCTCTTTTTATGGTATTTTGAAAAACATTTTCGAATCTTCAAGAGTATACTCGTTTGTTTGTCGCTTAAGAATTTTATTTTAAATTAAGAAGTTTTCTAAGCTAGTCCCCCGATATTTTTATATTTCATATTTTTACTATTAATTTTTATCATCTGTTTATTTATACTCTTGAAAGTACAAATAATAAATTTAATTATGGGTCCTTGAAATAGGGAAGGAAAAAAAACGGCAACGTTGTCGTCACGATTTTTTCGTTATGATGATTAAAACAAAAAAATTATGTCGGGTTCTTGATTAACATAAGTGTGATTATCATATAAACCAACAAAACTGAAAAACTCATAAAATGGATGTCATCCAATAATCAAGGAAGATTTTTCACTTATGTTTTAACTTTCCCCAATTGTTTAAAAAGAAAAGATTGGTTATACCAAATTTCAAGTATACCGACTGATTAGAACTTGAGATAAAACTTAAGCGGCCGGGTTTCCACCGCACTAAATTGGATGTAAGTTAGAATATAATATGATTTTTTTAAATTCATTTGTGGAGATCTCTAAAAAAACTGAATTACCGAAACATAAAAAAATATATATTACTTTAAATTTTAAATTCTACGCCATTAATTCGGGTTTATTTATAAGTTCAGAGAAAAAAATGTATATTTATACAATTTTCAAAAATGTGTTGGCAAGTTTAGCGCTTAAGTCTTCTGTTTTAATTTGATAAAAAAGTGCAGCAGGTATTAGCTGAAAATAAATTTTTGTTTTCATACAATTTATACGAAAACAACTCAAAGAGCTTTACAACGGTAAATATATGTATACAACACAACTTAGTGTTAGCAACATACTTACTCTTAAAATTAATTCAAATAGTGAAGCCTGGTTGCGCCGATTTCTTTCCACTTGCCTCAAACAATTTAGTATGCAAACGGTGTCACGTTATATTATCATTTCCGCATCACGTCCACCATAACATATTATCACTTAAATACACAAAATACATACATATGAGCATTTGGGCATGTATAAGCAACTTGACGCGCAGTAGCAACCACGCACAAATTTGCTAATAAAAGTAGACAATTTGTCAGAATAAAGATATAGGAATGCTGCATTCCAAAAAAGTGAAACATCCCATTGCGGGAAGTCCTTATATCCGGACACCTCCCATAACCGGGCAAATTTCATGAACACAACGTGTTCACTATTATTTTCATACTAAACCAATTTCTAGAACTTTCCCCTGCGATTGGCTGGCACCTTGTCGTGGAGCAGGGACTTAATCGCAACGTCATTCAGTCCCTCTTAAACGGTGTGAGTGGTTCTCTTCAGACGGGAATCTGACAGAGCTGCCACCTCTTCCGTGCCCATTGGATAATTTGCAGCAGCAGAAAAAATTTGCCTTGGAATGTAACGGTGGCCTTACCGCGTCAGAGGCTAGTCGACAGCAGTATCGAGGATGCCGGATGGAGTCACAACATCACCATAAATGATGAGAGATACAAATTCACTCGAATCGAAGGGTTCTGGTTGAACTTTAGGTTCAGCACTAAAACATCTGACTTGCAGTGGTCTATTTTCCATTACAGATAGCTACAGCATGGGTACGTCGACGACATTGTCATAATGGCAAGAAGTAAATTTCAGAGTATCTTCTGTGACGTAGTTCAAAGGAACTTTAACCTGCCAAACGGAAGGTACGATACGGTAGGGTTAAGTATCAATCCGTTAAGAACAACCATCATCCCTTTCACAAAAAGAAGATCTTTTTCAGGCTTGAGAAACCTAACTATTGGTGGCAGGGAGTTGGAGGTGTCTAAGGAAGTAAAATATCTAGATCTCACATTAGACTACTCCTTACGGTAGAATAGGCATGTGAAAATAACACTGTCTAAGGGTACAAAAGCATTGTAAGCAAATGCCTGGCTGGTGGATCCTGGGGTGTAAGCCACACATTATCAGATAGCTGAACATCATGAACGTGAGGCTTATTGTTACAAATGGAGCGGTGGCTTGGGCATCGAATGCATTGCCGATTTCAGTGGGTCTTCAACTATCGACGCTACAAAGACTTGCCTGCATCTGCGCCTCTGGGGCAATGCGCATTTGTTCAACTTCAGCACTTGAAGTCATGCTGGAGCTCACACCGCTCCATCTAGTGATCAGACAGATGACGAATTATACCATGCTGTTCATGGCAGCAGAGGGATATGGAAAAGAGAGGATAATTTCGTTTCAATAAATGAAATTAGGAGGAAACTCCACTGGCCCTTCTTCCAAGAGTTTAAAGTTACTCTCGGTAGTTAGGTGGAATGGAATGATTTCGCACTTGACCTACTATTGAGGGGCAGCACTATTCGGTGGTACACTGACGGCCCGAAGACACCGTAGGGCATTGGATCAGGAATTGTGGGACCTCATACCAAGTTTGCTCTAATCATGGGATGTTTTCCGAGCAGAAGTCTTTGTTTTAATTCAGTGTGCAGAAAGTCTCCAAAGCCGGGGGCCGGGACATAGAGAGGTAGTAGGGCTGGCCGACGAACTCGCCCGCTCCGTTGCGGCTTCCAAGTTAATAGGGTCAGAACCATTTAATGTGGTAGGGTCCCATATCACCATAAAGAAGCTGCTCCGCACGGAGAGAAAGAACGGTTATGCGCCATGCTAAACTGTTATTGGGAAGTTACGTCCTAGCAAGGTTTATCATATCCTTGACAAATTGCAGGCTCAAGAAACATCTATCCAATATCGGCATGGTTTCCTGTGCAAACTGCCGGAAACTCCGAAACACTTGATTCTAGATTGCACATCTATTTGTAGATGAAGGCTCAAGGCCCTTAGATCTATTGCGTGGATACGGATCATATAACCTCAATAGCGCCCAGAATATTCCTTGGGAAATACATTTGATGGATAAAAGGGCGCAGTAGACCCCAGGTCGCGCTGCAAACCTCATCTTATTTCCATTCTATTCTATGACCGGACAATATCTTGTAATATTTCGTTCAAATCGTCTCTAATAAGCGTCTCTGGTTGACATTTTACATCTTAAGGTATTTTCCTTGCTTTGATTCTTCCAAGTTGCAAGAGTATAAAATTTTCGGTTGCACCCGAACTTAGCTCTTTAGTACTTGTTATGGATGTTGTTGTCGTGTGGCTTCGGTTCTAAAATTTTCGGTCACCGCTATTGAAAAGAGTTGAGTTACTTATCTATGAATATAACTAATACACGTTCATATGTATATACAAACATATGTATTTGCCTTTCCTATATACAAATAATAATACAAAGAGTTGAGTTACCTTTAATTTTGGTGAATCGATTCTTGGATATTTATTAAACTTAGGTGTACGAGTATAAGTATATAAACTGAGGAATGTGACCTATGATCAGTAGTAGTAGTTGTGTACCACAATATATTATAAATATTTTTACAGCAACCTTGAGTAACATTCAAACAAAATATCCTAACTTTACAAAGGGTAAATCTAAATTTTTATGATAAATTTTAAAAATAAAATAAATTATTCGCTGAGACATAGTATGGTATAACGATGATTGTACCTATGCGTAGTGCTCCATTTTAATCATGGCATTCTAAATCATGCAGAAGCTTTAAATAACGAACAAAGGCCAGGTCGGCCAGAAGCTAGTATTGGTTTTAAATTGGTGAAAAAAGTCCATAAAATTATTACTACGAAAATGTTGGCTCATGGATTAAATACGAGTAAAAACACTATTTTGAGAGTTTTAACTGAAGATTTGGGTAAAAGCAGGGTTTGTTCCAAAGACAAAAAAAGTGAACGAGTTTTTGATGATAAAACGATATATCATAATTTGACTATATTCTATTTCCATAACTAAAAAGAAATATTTGATGATGATATCCCAGCCATACAAGCAGCCGTAATCGAAATGTTGTAGAACATTTTCATAAATCACACAAGAAATAATATACATACATATATGCGCTGGTTGATCGTTCCAAAAGTTGCATTGAGTCTAATGTCATCTATTTATTGTGAATAAATAATAACTTTTTTTATTATACATCCAAAAAGGGGTGTAGTTTTTAGAAATTACTGTTACGACAACCATTAGTACGAGTAGTAATCAGTCTACTATATAATAGCCAACTAGCTTTACATAGTCATAAACGCTTATATAGTTCGTGGCCTCAACCAGAAATCACTGTGAGAGAACGATCCTCGCAGCGTTGGACTTGTCAAAAGCCTTTGGCACAGTCAATCACACAACGCTACTGCAGGACACTGAACAAACTACGCTCCCTCCGTACTGTTTCGAGGAGAAAAATCCAAAGTGAGAAGAATTAAACAGGGGGTTCTGCAGGGTGGTGTCATCTCCCACTACTGTTTCACTTTTACATCTCGAAACTTCCACAGTCGCCAGAGGGAGTTTCCATAACCTCGTACGCTGATGATTGCACGATATTGACGTCGGGCAATGGAATCGATGGCATGTGTTCAAAGGTAAACGGCTATCTCTCCGACCTTTCCCGCTTCTTCTCTGCACGGAACTTAACACACTCCCCACCAAATCCACAGCGACCATATTTACCAACTGGCCGAAGGAGTACAAACTTGAGCAATCGATGACGTCAAGATTCCGATTGGCAATAACCCTAAGATTTTAGGTGTAACTTTTGATAGTCTATGCTCCTTCACTCCTCATTCGACCCCGATTATCGCCAAGGTACAGAGCCGCAACAAAATCCTCAAGTCGCTAGCCGGCAGCACATGGGGAAAAGACAAAGAATCGTTGTCGGCAACTTACAAGACAATCGGCCAGCCGGTCCTCAACTACGCCGCTCCAATATGGTCGCCTGGATGCAGTGGAACGCAGATGAAGAAGCTACAGACTTGTCAGAACACTGCACTCCGGACTTCGGCAGGATCCCTCTTGATCTTTCCCATTGAACATCTATATAGTGAGACGCTTATGCTCCCAATTAAGGAGCATAATGAACTCCTCTTCATGCAGTTCCGGCTGGGAATTTTCGCAGAAATCACCGGCAGCCGCCTGTTTGGAGCGCAACCGCTTCCTAGGAACATTAAGAGGTCTTTCCTCAATTACCTCGACGACATCGAATAATACGCCGACCGGACTTCGGACGAAACTAATCCCCGACAAGCACTGATCGCCATTCACAGCGCAGCTATCAACACCGTCATCGACTACCTTCCAGTGAATGGCGTTCTTGGAGTCAAATCACCACCCATTGCAGACGAAGAGCTCGAGTTGGCGCGAGAAACGCGAGTGACTACTGCGCAGCTTCGTTCTGGATATTGTAGCAGGTTAAACTCCTACTTGTGCAGAATAGACCCCGACTTATGATATGTCCTTCGTGCATATAGTCTCCGCATGACACTGGTCACTTCTTTGCATGTCCCGCCAACCCCACTCTGACATCTCTCTCCCTTTGGTTCGACCCCGTCGGAACAGCACGTTTCTTGGACCTCTCGTTAGATGACGTCGACGACAACTTAGATAATCCTAACATGGATTGAATAACCGTTAAAACAAGAACAACAACATAATAAAGATATAGAAGTCAACCATTTCATTCTCTTAACATCTCTTTCCCCGGGGATTTACATCCATAAAAGCTTTGTATACAAGTTTGTAGTGATCACACTTACACTACTCCACAAATTTGAAGAATACAACCTATACGTATCTAAATGTTTGAATCGTATGTAAATGTATAATTGTGAGATATTTAAAGCCCACAAAATAACTCTTGCCACTTTCGGTAAAGAAAGTACATATTTACTCACATACCAAATTCTTAGAAAAAATATAATACACAAAACAATTTGGTTAAGAAGCATATTTATTAAATAAGATTTATGTTTATATGTTTATTATATAAAACACTGAGCTACAATAGAAATAATGTAGTAAAAACTTATAACATAACCTTTAATACATAATCCATAAAAATACTTGAATAATCTACAATTACATACATATTTTACCGCCACGTGGATGAAAAATACTTTGTCCTTATATTGTGTTATTTTATTTATTAATATTTTTTATTCATTATTATACTTTAATTTAATATTCATTTTAATTTTTTTATTTAATCGGTGTACACTTCATTTTATACACGATCTGCTGGATGTTATACATATATATATATAATATTATGTATGTATGTATACATAGGCCTATATATATGCGAATGATTTAGTTGTATGTGTATGTATGTTGGTTTCTTGTTTTTTTCTTTTTCTTTGTATATAAATTTAATTATATTATATATGTATGTATGCGTAATCAAATAAATACGATGAGCAAAATAAAGACAAAGCCAATAGTGGTAACAATTTGCATTCAGTTGTCTGTCTGCATTTGTTTACGCGTGAGTTTATGTGAATGTATTTGATGAATGTTTTTATATGTTTATTTATGTATGCAGGTGTGGTTTTTAAGTTATCTTTTTTGTATGGTATGTTTGTTTTTGCTTTTTTGCTTGACTGCATGTTGCGAAGTGCGTATGTGTAGTGCGCTAATGCAACTACATTCGCATGCATGTGTAGATGTACGTATTTTATGTAATGTTTGATGTATTTATTTCGAACTTTGAGTATTTTTATTATTCATTATTAATTACGTTCTTTTTCACAATGATTTCTTTGATTCTAGTAAGAAATTACAACTCCTGTAGCAGCATTTTATTTTGTTTTTTGTTTTGTCAACTTCCAAAACACAATGTTCATACGATATAATTTTTCTTCATTACATATTTTATATATTTGCACACAAATTATGTAATTGATTATAAAAAATAAAATTAATTACATTTAGGCTTAATGCATTACTGTTTTTTGTTTAAATATTGTTGTTTTTATTAATTGGGAGTGAAATAAACAATATACCTAATTATACAGTAAAAAATGATAATTACACAAATGAAGAAAGTAAAATGAAACAAAATTAGAAGTTAGAATCATCCATCATCGTCAGATGTTATTTCGCTTTTAACTAATTGCAATTTCTTATACATTATGTATAATTTCTTTATAATTTTATGCTAATCGTAATATATATAAAAATGTTTTCAAATTTATTGTATTATGCTTTTGGGTGTATGATTATTTTTGTTTTTGTTTTAAATGCATGTCCTTTACAGTTGTTCTAAGTTTACCGATATCGATATTTACTTTGTTTCCTCCTTCTCCTTATTCTCCTCTGTGATCTCTTTTTCATTTGACTGCAAATAAAGATTAAGAGATTTATGATTTAATACTATATATTATTGTGTTTGAAATACTTATAGGTATATAAGATAATAAGATAATTTATGTTATTTCCTTAAACTTAAGACCTATTGACTATAAATGTTTAAAAATCCGAAAAGCCACATTTGCATAACATAGACATAAAAGATATACCATGACTTTTACTAGGCATTAATATTCGTGTATTAGTTTAAGTAAAGTTACGCGTCTTTAACGAGATTATAATTTCACGACTACAGCAGCCATTCGACAACAGAATATCATATTGAATTTTAGGAGAGAATATCGTCTATATATCGCAGACAATTGTGTATATTATCAAATATTACGTATGTATATCAACCCTTTTTGTAGTAGGTACGTACGTGGAGTGATCTGCGACCTTGATTGAATTCATCATACCATCGACATGGATAAAGGGATGCCTAACTTATTCCGGGGTGAGAGCGTCTCAAAATTAGCGTTTCAGCATTGCTGCCAGATCGGACAAAATAATAATTTTTGAGCATTTAAATTAAAACATCCAACATTTATTACAACTAAAAATTGCTCTATAGTGATCGTTTACCATATGGAGAAACTATTAAGATCTCTTTATTGTATATTAAAACTGACTTTTGAACTTTAAGTATTTAAAATAAGACTTTTAGCTTGTTAGTTCTCTATTAAAAACATTAAAATAATTTTCTCTGCAAAACCAATACTATGCTGCACACATTACAAAAAGTTTCATCAATGAATTTAAATTTCGCATTTTCTTTCATTTTAATTGTTTAACATCTCTTGAACGAGGCAACAATTTCTTCCGTTTACATTTTTTTTGGCAGCATTTCAATCTGTCCGTTACATTACCTCAATTGGAACGAAAAGCAACATGAAGAAATTCATACATAAAAACAATCGATATGAGCCGGTCGATTGGCCACCAAGAACGTGTGATAACACACCTTTAGACTTTTTCTTGTGGGGATATGTAAAGTCTAAAGTTTATGCGAACAATCACGCTTCGCTTTGGAGCAAAACATCACGGGTGGTATTCGCCAGTTACCAGTCGAAATTCTCGAACGATACATCCAAAATTGGAAGGATGGACCATCTGAGACGACCATCAATCGGAAGAGAGATAACCTTCAAAAAATTAATGCCAAAGAATGTTCTTTCGAATGATAATAAACATTCTCCATTAAATTTGAAGTTTCTGTGTTTCTTGTTTTTAAGAAGTAGGGAAGGAAAGGTAAGGAAAGGGAAATGCATCACCCTTTATATCATTGGAAATAAGAGATGAGTTGGGCATACTTTGTCTACCCCGTCGATCAACACTGGTGTTTGAGGAAGCTTCATCGCCAAAAATTGAATTTAGTTCTTTGATGCACTGCTGCTGACAGGGATAAAGGGTTGCCCAACTTATTCCAGTTCAAAAGCGCCTCAAATTTAACCTTTTTTTTAACATTTCGCATTGTAGTTATTATTTTTTGCGTATTTAAATTAAAACACCCAACATTTATAACGATTGAAAGTTATTATAGCTTTGTCTCTCGCATAGAATTTAGTTTGGAGAAGACTTTAAAGAAAATATGTGTACTTTATTTTTTATTTATTAATTTACTAAAATTAATCTAAAAAAAAAATCGCTGCATTTTAAACAATTTTATATAATACATATGTAGACATTTATTAGTTATGGAATATTTTGTTTTAAGAATTTCCATTGCATATTGATGCAGTAATGTGATTGTACAAATGTTTGTAATTTTATTACTTGGCTTAGGGCAACATGTTGAAAAATGATATTCTCCATATCTGCTCAACCTCCATCTGCCAGCTAAATTCTGATAAATTTTAGCGAATAAAGCTGCTGTAAAATACATATACGTCGCTAATTCATTATATATTGTATATATTAACACAGTTTTGTTGGTTCGCAATACAAGTTTTGTGAACTATTTTTTCCACTTGATGACAATAATCAAACTATTTATAGGTAAGCTAATGACAATTTGGTGAAAACGGTTCAGTCAGTTAAATCTATCATCCAGTTAAGCTACCAGCGGCTAAGATAATATTTACCGTGTATTGAGGAAACAGCCTTTAAATGCTGCTTTCTCATAAAGTAAGAACTAAAGCTATAATATTAATATATTCCAATTATACCATTTTTTTATTGAGCAATGCTGCCTAATGCTACGAATAGTGCTTCCCAAAAATATAAGGGGGATTCTCTTGCTATTGTAAAAATCCTATACCGAAATATACAAGGTCACGAGAGCACCCATTGCAGAATCTAGTGATATATGAACGGCTGATTCTATCAATTTATTGTAAATGACTATTGTGCATGGCTATTGTGAATTGGCGCACCTTCTGCATTCATTCTTAGCAAAAAAAAAAACTGTAACAAATCTTTATAATTTAAATAGAAATCATAAAATCTATTTAAAATTTACCTTCCACAACAATTTAACGTCAAAATATGTATTTAAGTAAAATGACAGCTAGCACAGGGTTGCAATTATTTTTTTTACGTGTCATTGCATAGGTTTTGGTCTGATATATTTTACAGTCATTGCAAATAATTTTTTGCGTGTGTTTGTTGATGTGCCGTTGCCCCAAGAGGAAAATTCTGCAATTCTTGCAGTGTGCAAGGGTTTTGCAAGAGCAAGAGAATACCCCTATAAAGTTAGGGTTGTTAGCCGCGTTTTCAAATATACTGGCTTTTATAGTAATCCGCAAATAACAATCTTGTTTCAGTATACAACAGCAACTATTATCTACATATATAGTACATCTATTTACTTGTACGTAAGTTTTAATGTATCACTTTTTTTCGGGGTAAACTCCTAAACGAATGACCTATATTAGTAAAACTTAGCACACTGTGTCCAGTTTGATCCAAATTAAAATATAGGATAGTTTATATCTCAATAATATATATAAACTTTTCAGTATATTGCCAATAGAAAAATCTTTTTTTCTATTGCCAAATATTTATATCAATCATTTTAAAAATTAAACATTAAGTACAATTACTTGGTCTCTTATACCGGCAATAACATATTCGTCTTTATTTGTTAACAATATAACAATATTTTCACCCTATTGAATAGTTTTGTTTTAAATAGTATTTCATTTATACTATAGCCACAGCAACTCGTGGGCGGATCTTATAATAAAGATATAATTACCGTAAGCAGCTTTCTTTGGATATGCTTGATCGTGCGAATTCCGATCCACATTCATGCAGATCATTATAACCGCCGATGAGACATGGGTTTATGACTTTGACATGCAAACAAGTTAACAGTCATCGGAATGGAACCCGTTTTTAGTCGATCGAATAGATAAAATTTAAATTAAAAAAGTGCTCATGAAAAGTGTTTCGAGGACTGGAAAAACAGTTGGCATAAGTGTATTATATCTGGTGGGGATTACTTTGAAGGCGACAAAACAAATATTGATGAATAATTTTATATTTTGCGTTTTATTTACAATGGTATACTCGTATAAATGATACACGTGGCGAGCTGAATCGATTCATCTCTGTCCGTTTATCGGTATATGCGCGACCTAGTCTCTCAGTGTTTGAAAAATCTGGCATAGATTATTCCCCAAGACAACGGCACAATATCCGAGTGTTTTGTTCAGATCGGAATACTATAGTATATAGCCGCCAAAAAAACTGACAAATTTAAATTAAGAAAAAGATTTTTTTGCATCTTTTACGCTATCTTTAATGCTACAATAAATGTACCTGTGAACGGTATTATACCTTCGGTGCAGCCGACCTTAGCTTTTTATAATAATAATAAAAAACAAGACAAAACGTTAACTTCGGCTGCACCGAAGCTAATATACCCTGCACAGGTGCATTTCTTTTAGTAACTATGTGTTCAGTTTGTATGGAAGCTATATGCTATAGTAATCCGATTTGAACAATTTTTTCGGAGATTACATTGGTACCTTAGAAAATAATTTATACCAAATTTCGTGAATATATCTTGTCAAATACAAAAGCTTTCCCTACAAGAACTTGATTCCGATCGTTCAGTTTGTATGGCAGCTATATGTTATAGTGGTCCGATATCGGCAGTTCCGACAAATGAGCAGCTTCTTGAAGAGAAAATGATGTTTGCAAAATTCCAAAACGATATCTTAAGAACTGAGGGACTAGTTCGTATATATCCAGACAGACTGACAGACGGACGAGCAGACAGACAGACGGCCATGGCTAAATCGACTCAGCTCAACATACTGATCATGGTGATACTGGTGTTACAAACTTCGTGACAAATTTAATACACCCTGTTCAGGTTATAAATATAATTTATTAATACAAAAAGATACGTTGCTTAAATTATAGTTATAACAGCTTTTTATAATGCTTAAATAACGATAAATTAAATTAAATTTTATTTTATGATTCTTAAATTTATAATTTAAGACGAGGCAAATTCATTAAAGGTGATAGTGTCAGAAAAAAATCAATATTAAAAAGAGCAATTAATGGATTTCACAATTCAACTACCAAAAAAGAAAAACAGCAACAAAACAATAAAATGCCGTTTTAAACGGAATCGCTTCGTTATTATTAAACCATTAACTTTAAAATTTAATTTTTTTACATACCTTATCTTTTTCCATCTCCTTCTCATTCTTGTCGGAATCATTTTCTTGCTCGTTTGATTTCTCTGGCTCACCTTCCTTGCCTTCCTTTGTCTCAGGCCTAATGAGAAAGAAAAAATTGGAAAATAAGATATTATTTAATAAAAACATACATTAAACACATTGAAGACGACAGACGACAGGCAGCATCTGTCAAATACTAAAATACCCACGTTCTTATGGGTACAGTCATTTACACAACAGCATCACTTCAAGACAGCAGGCTTGCAGTTGCCTTGGATACCTCTAGTAGTGCAACTAATATGTGAACTGTCAAATTATTAAAGCCTAACGTGATTTAACCAACAGAAGCATAATATAGCTCTGATATATCATTTGCAATAACAATTGATGATTTAAAACAACTTAATCAACTTATTTACTTATTCTTTGCCAAAAAAATATTTTAGAACAAAATATTTAAATTGAAGTGAATGGTTTTATTACGGCAACAACGAAATTGTCTACATCAACTAATTGGTAAGTATGTCGTTGCCGTCTCCTTCAAAAAAAAAAAACAGCTTCAAACGTCATTTGCATACGATGAAATTTTTCGTGTAGTAATCGGCTATGTGTTTAAATGTAAATATGGGTAATAAAAATGAAATAATTACTTACTCTGGTTTTGGAATATGTGCATTCAAGTCCAATTTTGTGCAAATCTCATCCCAATCGGGGAAGCATCGCTCCTTCATTCGTGACACATGTCCGACCAAATTGGGGCATTTTTCGGTCATGAAGTCGCGCAATGGATACGAGATATCCTTCGACAGATAATGCAATTGCGACAATATGGCAAACGCAACCACATCCAAAGTGGTTGGCTCATCGCCAAAGAAGAACGGCTTGCAGTCCAACATTTCGCTTAACACCTTCAAATCGTTCTTGCCAAACTCCTCAATCTCCTCGGGGCTGTGTACGCCAATGCCGTGAGCCTTCAATTTTTTCGAACCCTGGAACCACTATTTATGAAAAATCACCATATTGCAAATTATATATATGTGGGGGTGGAATTCATGTATAAACCATAAAAATCAGCACTTGAGAGCACATGTAGGCAAAGTTTACCCATAGTTTAAGCAATTGTGTTTACAAAATTTCTACTGTCTATAGTACGGTTATAAGTATATTACAGGACTATATGTATGAATGCACTATGTGTGTGTTTACACTTTATTGCACCGCATGGCATAAGACAATTATGAACTTTCCTGTTTTTTTTTATGCAAAGTAGATAAGTAACTACAACATGTTGCTACAGAGTATAATAGTTCTGTTTGTATCATCTAAAACTTATCGAGATAGATGAGGAGTTATATAATATATACATAATTGATCAGGCTGACGAGTAAACGATGGCTTGAGTCAAAGTAGAAATATTGTGTTGAAACTTGGTACACATATTCCTTGGGAACCATTGGAAGTTGGTATTGCAGATGTATGATGCCCCGACTACAAAACGTCATTAAACGAAAATATATTATAATGCATATAATGATTTATGTTATGTTGAATGCAGTTGGTCTCGATCTCAGTCTTATTCTCATATCCCTACTTTTTGGTTGACTTTTTGCACATAAACTTAATATATTCAATTTAGACTTTTCGGTTAAGTTCATGTCAGATATATCTCATTTAAGGATAATTTTAATGTAGTTGCCATTGAATAATGAATGTTGATTCTTTCGCAACACTTTTGAATATGAAGTTTTGCCAACACCTAAAGGATTTCCCGGCGTCGATACTGAAAAGTTGCAAGAGTATAAAAAGTTCGGTTACACGCGAACTTCTTTACTTGTTTGTAAAATATTCATTTCATTTACGTTAATCAAATCTCTTTTGCTGATTTTTACTGTTTGCGGTTATGATATGAGAAAGCGAAAAGCGATTTAATGTGAAGTGTGCGATAAATTAGTGTAAATATGGTGTAATTATGTGCAAATGAAATTACTAATGGATTAATTTATTTCTTTTTAAAAACTACTGTGTACATTTTTAATTTTTTGCGATACACACTTCTGCATATTTATATTTATAATCAATTACTAGTGAAATAAATATAAAACAAGAAAGAAAGGCCTAAGTTCAGGTGCAACCGAACATTTTATACTGCTACAATTTACAAGACTCAGCGAGATGATCGGAATTGAGGCTATTATATATACACTGACCGACATATTCGGCATAAGGTTTGCTAGAAAAAAAAATAATTTTGTGCAGCTTATGAGAGTTGGGGGTAGTATTGATCCAATTTTATCTATTTTTACCAATACCACTTGCCATTGACATGCCAAACACTAATAAAATGTTTTCTGGTTTTCATCATATGGAGTAAAGTCAGCCGGATGTTCGAAAATTGTATTATTAGTTACATTTATAGGGGCTAGGTCAAGTTTTCACCCGACTTTATTAACATTGGTCCTTTATTAGTAAAACAAGCTCTCCCATTTTCATTGAGAAAACTCACATGTTGGCCGATATATCTAGTATAAAGTCACCGTGAAGTTCGAAAATATTTACATATGTATATTTGTATAGGAGTGCTAAAGGAAGTACTGACCTGATGTAACCCATTTTTGACACTCAGATATACCATTGTCAGGAAAATGTCTTCCCTTAATTTCAATTATATATCTTCCACATTCACCGCTATGTGCGGTAAAAAGTCAACTACAGCTACAAGGGGCCAAATACTCGGGTACCTGTGGGCTTAAACAGTTTTGGTTCGACAATTTTTGGTCATAAGGTGATATACAAAGACATTATGGGTACAAAGTTTTATCCCGCTACATTAACTTCTTTTTGATTTGTACACTGGAAAGTGAAAGAATCAGATGGAATTTAATATTGTTCTATTTGGGAAGTAAGCGTATCTGTAGTTTTTTTGCACTGTAACATAATAATGTGAAAAGAATGTCACATACCAAATTTGGTTGAAATCGGTCAATTGGGTCCCGAGAGAAATTAATGATGTGAATTTACCTAAAAGTGAACGGTGCCTCGCCCATCGTCCAATTTTTACCCCAGCTTTTATAAAGCCTTCTCATACAGAAGTTTTTAATAATACCTTTATATGGTTAGTGGCGGTAAAAATGTTTAAGGGGTTTGTCCTGAGCGAATTTGGTTATAGAAGCTTAAGTGGTTTAGAAGAGATGTACATTAAACCATTTAGAGAGCGGTTTATGCCTCTTTTTTTTAACTTTTTAGCCCACAGGTGCCTATTGCTACTGCAATATCCTGGGCTAAATTACAGTTCTATATCTTAATTTAGTGCTCAGTTATGGCGCTTTCTGGTTTTCGCTCAATGACGTTTTAGGGCGTAGCAATGGTCCGATAATGGCCATCTACGTGCTCGTCCTCCGTTTTTTGCCAAGGAACGCACATATAGTGTGTCATTAGTTTTAGGTAATATAAACAACCGTTAGATGAACAAAACTATTATGCTATATAGCAAAATCAAGAGTATAAATATAATGTGAAACGTGTGGCATATGAACTTTGTATGAACCCCTATAGTTCCCAGTAGCTCTATGTACATGTGCGTATTTATGTGAGTATGAATTAAATAAGCTTATACGATGATTACATTAAAAAGCAAAAAAGAAAAAGCTGTTAATATGAATAGAATGTGTACAAACCTTTCGACCAAAAGTGAATTTGAAAACAAAATTCAAAATCGAATTCGGCCAACGTAGGCCGAGAGCATGTTGCAAATTCACTTTATAACCTTTTAGTACATTATCGGGATACTTGGCGCGCCAATAAAAAATAATCCAAATCAAATGATTCTCCAACATAGCAATCATTGCATATGACACGTTTCGTTGCTCTGTTGTCAGAGCGGCATCCAAATTCTTCTCATATCGTGCTGATAGCTCTTTGATGATAATGGCTGAGTCAGCGATCTCTTCACCGTTCAACTCAATGAAAGGCAATTGTCCCTTCTTCGAACGGAATCGCATTTTATGGTCCACATTCTGAAAAAACAGAGCATAAAAATATAAATTAAATAGTTATATTAAAAAATATTATGCAATCTTATTTATAAAAATAAGTTGGGGTTTTGTCTGTTCGCTAAAGCTGATTAAACCGTTGCATGAAATCAAAAATGACCTGAACCACTTTGAAGGTAATCCAATGAGGATGGTTTGTAAAAACTGGGAAGACGTTTCTTGCAAATTTATTACTTGCTAAAATAAGACAATCAGGGAAGATAGCTAGAAGATAAAGGATGAAAAATCTGCTCATTCATCTTTTAAACTTCCGTTATCCATAAATCTTGAACAGTAATCAATGTGTTCTATCTGCAAAAATGGGCCTGTTGGTTAACTATTGCAAGACGTCTCATTGATTATGTGGGATGAATGCACCATGAGCTATAAAGCACATAAAAAGGCCGTGGACAGCACATTAAAAGACCTTAGAAACTCCTTTGAGAATAGGCGGAATAACTTTTGTATTTGCAGGAGATTTCTGACAGACTCTTCCTGTCATTACTAGAGGTACGCGAGCAGATGTCATCAAAGCATGGTTAATATCTTCACCCCTATGGACTTCGATTGAAAATATAAATTTACGGACGATTAGGAGAGCTCATCTTCATGGAATCACCGAGGTTGATTGCCCACAGCAACTGCTTAAACTTGGGAAGGTATTCTAATTAAACGGATTAAATTTCCATTGAAAACATCTTTCGTTCTAACTACAAACAAGACCTACGAAAAGAATGTTTTACTCATGACCAATTGTATGTTGATCAATCGCAGGTCGGAGGTCCTGAAAATCAATTTATATTGCTGCCACAAAATAAATTTACATCAAATATCACTTGCTTTAAATTTTCGTGACAAATACTTTATACGAGTATATATTCCCTAGAACTATTTATAATAATAAGTAATAAAAATATTGATGTAAAAATAATTAAAACATTCCATCCGAATGCAAAAGGTAAAGTTCCAGAAGATTACATACATATGTATAGGGCATATGTATATGATTTGCAATAGCAGGCACTCAGCCGTTTGAGTGATATTTATCGAACATTAACATAACATTTTCTCCCATTAGTGGCATTCAGAGTCAACAATTGCAAAATATTATATACTAGAGGACCCGTCCACGCTTCACTGTGGCTGATACATAGATAATACTACTACTACCATCTATATTATTTCTACTAGTTGGATTATAACTATTAGGTAATGATATACATATAGCATTTTTGTGAAGCAACGTATGTTAGTTTACAAAAAAATGGATCATAAAGCATTTCCTGTGTTAATAAAGCATCGCTTTTTGGGGAAAATACTGTTGAATTTAGGCTCAGAGAAATCCACCGTTGAAAAGATATTTGCAAAACTGGAAACAGGCGAAATGAGCCTCGAAAACAATGATGCTCTAAAGAGGCGAAAGCTCTGTGCAAAGTGGGTGCCTCGCAAGTTCATAATCCAGCAAAAACAACGAATAACTGATTCTGAGAAGTGTTTGAGCGCTCTTTAATCGTAATAAAACCGAATTTTTGCGTCGGTGTGTGACAATAGAAACATAGCTCCATCATTTCCCACTGGAGTCCAATCGACAGTCATTCTAGTGGACTGCACATGATGAACAAGTCGGCTGGAAAGGTTATGACATCAATCTTTTGGGATGCCCGTGATATAATACATACTCAACGACTGATTACTAAGCCAGTTATAATCTATTTCACTACGTATTTGGTTGCAGTTCTTTTCTACTACTATTCCAAATACTTAGCAATTGTATTATTTTTGAGGAAGAATCTGTTTAAAATTGTACGCATATATTCAAATGATTCCTACAAACATGAATTTTGAACAAATGCTTATTATTTGAAATATAATTTTTGTGTTTATGAGTTGTATTAAATTTTGGCATAAAGAGATAAAAGGTATCCTCTGTCCTTACCCTGGTTCTAAGCTATCTCCCCACCAATTTTCAGCCAAATCGGTTCAACCGTTCTTGAGTTATAAATGGTGTAACTAACACAACTTTCTTTTACGAGTATATATAGATTTTTATGTGCATATTGCAAGCATTGTATTTTAAATGCCACACACCTTCTTATTGAAAGTAATTCGATGCAACTATAAACACAAAAAATATAATGATAATATAATAATTATATGTTGCTTAGGCATTATAGTCATAGTTCAGCGAATTAAAAACAGCGGCTAGCAGTCATGTCGTCCGAATGGATGAAAACACTCCAACTCTGAAAGTATTCGACCAGGTGGAGAAGGACCTGGATTCACCTGGAATCTCCAATTGGCACCAATCAGCGAAAACTGGCGTGCTGCTATAAACTCGGCTATAACCGCGTAAGCATGTCTACGCCAATATAGAAGAAGAAGAATATAATTATTTGCATTGATGCTTTGTAATTGACTGAAAAATATACATAGGTAGACTTGCATATATAAAACAGTCGCATTGAAATTAATAATTATTCATATAAACAATAAATACAAATCTTATAGGGATTTAAAATTTCAATTCAACTCAAGTGCGCGTTTTCTTAATGTACGTCCATATATGTACCTACGTATGTATGTACATAGGAATTTTTCATATTGCGACGTAAAATCATTTTAAAATCGGCTTAGACAATTTTACAGTTTTCTTATAGAAGCTATTTACATATGAATATTTGCAAATATACATATGTATGCAAGTGGATGTGTTTATACTCCCGAGTTAAATATTTTAAACATGCAACTACGTCTGCATATTTGTATGCAGGTACATTAGCAGGCATGACAATACGTAAGTCAAGCGCCAAATCTGTAAATCGACCAGATTTTCATTTGAATGGAATACTTGTCTTTACATATAAGTATGTATATGTTCATTTGTATACTATATACATATGTATGTATGTAATAAGTTACATTTTGTACATAATTATGCATATGAATAGGCTTATACAGAGCCTTGTGCATACACGTTACTGATATCATTTGCATACCTCAAAACGTCAATATAAATCTATTTAGTTAAACCCGCATCTATTTATTCTTAATTGGTAAACATTGACACAACGCGGCGTACCTTCTGCCCACTTACATAGCATTGACGCGTAGCATTACGCATTGGAATGTACAATAGCTACATTTGCGTTAGTATACCCTGAACAGGGTATATTAATTTTGTCACGAAGTTTGTAACACCCAGAAGGAAGCGCCGGAGACTCTATAAAGTATATATGTATGTATATAAATGATCAGTATGTTGAGCTGAGTCGATTTAGCTATGTCCGTCTGTCTGTCTGTTCGTCCGTCCGTCTGTATATATACGAACTAGTCCCTCAGTTTTTAAGATATCGTTTTGAAATTTTTAAAACGTAGTTTTATCTTCAAGAAGCTGTTCATTTGTCGGAACTGTCGATATCGGACCACTATAAAATATAGCTGCCATATAAACTAAACGATCGGAATCAAGTTCTTGTATGGAAAACTTTTGCATTTGACAAGATCTATTCACGAAATTTGGTGAGGATTATTTTTTAAGGCAACAATGTAATTACCGAAGAAATTGTTCAGATCGGCTCACTATAGCATATAGCTGCCATATAAACCGAACGATCGGAATCAAGGGATTGTATGGAAAACTTTCGCATTTGACGTTGTATCTTCACGAAATTTGACATGGATTACTGCTCTTGAGGTAATAACATAATCTCCGAAGAAATTGTGCAGATCGGATGACTATAACATATAGCTTCCATACAAACTGGGCACATAGTTACTAAAAGAAATACACCTGTGAAGGGTATACATATTAGCTTCCGTGCAGCCGAAGTTAACGTTTTTTCTTGTTGAATTTTATTTTCGACAAATAGCAAAAACAAATACGCACACTATGCACGGTACACTTTGGTACATGCACACATACATACATATGTATTTAATTTAAAAAAAATTTAAAGAAAACGCAAATATTGGCAAAATATGGAAAAGCCTACGAAATCAAAGAAAGTCTTTTGAGTTTGGTCAACATAGCAACATGTGTATGTTAGGGTGTCCAAAAAAAATAAAGTTTTTGGTCGCATAACCTCTTAATTTGTTTGAAACATTAGAAACAATTTTTGGTTTAGGGAGGAATATGATAACCCGTGTCGATTTGCATCGAAACTTGTAAATTCTTGCTTACTGCAGCCTACACGCCCGAACTATCGCTGTGCTATGTTTGCGTGGTTATTATCCGATTTCTTCCATTTTTGAACTGTATATGGAAATGCCTGAAGGAAACGACTCTATAGAGTTTGGTTGACATAGCTATAGTAGTTTCCGAGATATGTACAAAAAACTTAGTAGGGGGCGGGGCCACGCCCTCTTTTCCAAAAAAAAATTGAGTCCAAATATGCCCCTCCCTAATGCGATCCTTTGTGCCAAATTTCACTTTAATATCTTTATTTATGGCTTAGATATGACACTTTATAAGTTTTCGGCTTTTGCCATTTTGTGGGCGTGGCAGTGAGCCGATTTTGCCCATCTTCGAACTTAAATTTCTTATGGAGCCAAGGAATACGTGTACCAAGTTTCATCATGATATCTCAATTTTTACTCAAGTTGCAGCTTGCACGGACGGACGGAGAGACGGACGGACAGCCGGACGGACGGACAGACAGCCATCCGGATTTCGACTCTACTCGTCACCCTGATCACTTTGGTATATATAACCCTAGATCTGACTCTTTTAGTTTTAGGACTTACAAACAACTGTTATGTGAACAAAACTATAATACTCTCCTTAGCAACTTTGTTGCGAGAGTATAAAAATATATATGTATATGTATGTATGTGGACAGAGGGATAAAATTAAAGAAAACGCGACATATATGTAAGTACATATGTATATTTGATGAAATTGTTTGTGATGTGATGCTACGTAGTATTAACTTTCATAAAAAAAAAAACAAGTAAGGAAGGGCTAAGTTCGGGTGTCACCGAACATTTTATACTCTCGCATGATAAAGTGATAATCGAGATTTCATTATACGTCATTTACATATTTTTCAAATACCGTATTTTTGTAAAGTTTTATTCCGCTATCATCATTGGTTCCTAATGTACTATATATTATACAGAGAAGGCATCAGATGGAATTCAAAAGAGCGTTATATTGGAAGAAGGCGTGGTTGTGAACCGATTTCACCTATATTTCGTACATGTCATCAGGGTGTTAAGAAAATATTATATGCCGAAATTCATTGAAATCGGTAAAGTAGTTCCTGAGATATGGTTTTTGGTCCATAAGTGGGCGACGCCACGCCCATTTTCAATTTTAAAAAAAAGCCTGGATGTAGCTTCCTTCTGCAATTTCTTCCGTAAAATTTAGTGTTTCTGACGTTTTTTGTTAGTCCGTTAACGCACTTTTAGTGATTTTCAACATAACCTTTGTATGGGAGGTGGGCGTGGTTATTATCCGATTTCTTCCATTTCTGAACTGTATATGGAAATGCCGGAAGAAAACGACTCTGTAGAGTTTGGTTGACATAGCTATAGTAGTTTCCGAGATATGTACAAAAAACTTAGTAAGGGGCGGGGCCACGTCCACTTTTCCAAAACATTTGGGTCCAAATATGCCCCTCCCTAATGCGATCCTTTGTGCCAAATTTCATTTTAATATCTTTATTTATGGCTTAGATATGACACTTTATAGGTTTTCGGTTTCCGCCATTTTGTGGGCGTGGCAGTGAGCCGATTTTGCCCATCTTCGAACTTAACCTTCTTATGGAGCCAAGGAATACGTGTACCAAGTTTCATCATGATATCTCAATTTTTACTCAAGTTGCAGCTTGCACGGACGGACGGACGGACGGACAGACGGATGGACAGCCGGATGGACAGCCGGATGGACAGCCGGACGGACGGACAGACAGCCATACGGATTTCGACTCTACTCGTCACCCTAATCACTTTGGTATATATAACCCTATATCTGACTCTTTTAGTTTTAGGACTTACAAACAACCGTTATGTGCACAAAACTATAATACTCTCCTTAGCAACATTGTTGCGAGAATATAATTATTTATTGAGAGCTAACAAGTTTAAATCACTTAAGTTACGGAAGGTCAAAATAGTCAGTTAATAATCGTGAAATAATACAAAAATTTTTAAATAGTTTCTCTATATATTAAATTATAAACCTATAAAAGAAAGTAAGTTTAATCGTAATAAATGATGGGTGTTTTAATTTAAATACAATTGGGGCACTTGGATACAACTTAAAAAATTAGTATAAAAAATGCAAAGAGTGTGCGGAATCCATTAAAATTCATTTTCAAAATGAGATGCCAGTGTTTGTAATTATTCACTTTGTCTTGTTGCCTACTTTAGATGATCACAAATAAAAATAAGAACGCCTTTCGTTAGTTATTTAATGTGGAATTAATAAACAATTGATATATGTGCTGAGATTAGAAAACTCATCACGAAAAAAATAGGAAAAGGCGGTTTGGACAAATATTGGGAACTAATTGAGCTCTTAGTGATATTTTTAGGTGGAGATAAAAATCGAAAATTTAAAGGTCGACCACTAAGTACCATGTACCAGGTCAGATGAACAGCGGGACTGATTATGCACTGAAAATAGCACTTCTAAGCCCTAAACTGAAAATAACAAACAGGATAAGGCGACACTCTTTGATATTTATTTGATTATCGTGGCATCCTTCGTTAAGCCCTGGCTCCAATGTATGTACTTATTTTGGCCTTGCGAAGCCTTATCTTTTATCAGGATTTATGTCTTTGAAATTATTTTACAGAAATCAAGCTAACATCTTTGGTATTTAATCGAGGATAAAGAGGTATCATTATTTTATGAGGACGTAATATGGTTGAAAGTTTAACCTAAGAGAATCCGACAACCCATGGTCTCTAGGGCGAAATAAAGCAGCGATACCGCTGAAGGAGTGGTCAAAATGATTCAAGAATTTCTTGGTAGCTTCAGAGGAGCAAAAATAATCGTTATTACGCTGTGGAAAACAAACTGGAATGCAGTTACCTTCACTAACGCCTGCATTAATCCACATCAACGCAGTTAGTGAAGATAACTCCGATGCTAACTCCCATTTAATCTGCATTTTCGTTGGCAACATTGTTAAAAATAGTTAATTTTAATCTTAATGCGGACTAACGCTGCAGTCTGTCAAAGCTATAAAAGATGTCAATGGAAGATTTGGCCATACAAACAAATAGCTCATATATATATAAATCTGTATATATTTTGCAAATGAAACTCAGGTCAATGTGAGCTCAAAACAGTCAAACGATAGAAATAAGTTATTTTACTTCTAAATTCCTTATATGCAATGTCCGGCAAATTGATATGTACGAGTAAGTTTTAAAGTAATGCAATAACCTCATAGCGAGTAAGCGCTAGCACTCGTTCGTTTGCTTTAAAAAAATAAAATTAAATATTTTGCGTTGTCTACCTGTTGTACAATGCGCTGTCACTTGAGATGACGAGATCTGTTCATGTTCTTACAAATGCAATAAAATCTTTACTTGTCG
This sequence comes from Bactrocera tryoni, assembly GCF_016617805.1. NCBI lineage: Eukaryota > Metazoa > Arthropoda > Insecta > Diptera > Tephritidae > Bactrocera > Bactrocera tryoni. The sequence continues at coordinate 59,668,842 of NC_052503.1, read as the reverse complement.
CAATATAAAACTAAAGACTATTTTACTTGGTTTAGTAAATAAAAAAAGGCATGCCCTTGCACGAAACTGTTACGTTCTGACCGCAACTGGTTTGTGGTTATGCCTTATGAGGTCGAAATTATTATTTATAAAGAGTATACAACAATATTATGTAAGAGTAAAAATAAATATGCAATCGAACATTTTATACTCTTGCAACTTACTGGAATCAAAGCCAATTGTATCTATTTTAGGCATAATGGTGTACTGTCATGAATAAAATATGTTCTGTAATTTTTATTGAGATAACTCAAATATTGGCCGTTATATCCAGCATAAAGGCACATGGAAGTTCGAAAATCCTTATATTAGGTATATGGGGGCTCAGGGTAGTATTGACTAAATTCAAGCGATTTTTAATACACAGAATTGCTATTGTAAGGAAAGGATTCTGCCTGAATTGCAATTGTATATCTCATATATTTACCTATATTTTCGGTCAAAAATCAACTATAGATACTGGGGTTCACATATTCGGTACCTAAGGTCCTGAATCGTTTTGGTTGGAATTGTACAATTTTTGGTCAAAAGGTGGCATAATTTAAGATAATTTTTATTGCAAAATTTTATTCTGTTATATTATTTACTTCTTCATTTGTGTGCTGGAAAGTATAAGAATCAAATGGAATTTTAAATTATGTTATATGGGAAATTGCCGTGGTTGTAGTCCGATTTCGCCAATTTCCACACTGTGTTATAGGAATATTAAAATAATGCCACGTACCAAATTTAGTCGAAATACCGACAGACCGATATATGGGATATCTCCAAACAGTGGGCCAAAACCATTGTCCAATTTACACACCGGGTTTCATAAAGCCCTCTCATATCATGCCGGAGGTAAAATTTAATTTTTTTGACGTAATTAGTTATTGATTTATTGTGTTTTTAGTAGTTTTTAAAAGACCGTTATATGGGGAAGGAGCTGGGTTAGCTTCAGTTTCATCCATTTTCATACTGTCGGTACGAGTTCTTATAATATTTGAGCTTAGAAAACTTGGTAGTTGTAGCTTTACTGGTTTAGGAGATACGTACATTAAACATATTAGAGGGCGGGACCAAGCCCACTTTTTAAAAAAATTTTACCCACAGATGGCCCTTGCTACTGTGATCCCATGTGTCTAATTACAGTTTTATATCTTAATTTAGTGCTTAGTTATGGCAGTTTATACGTTTATGGTTAATGGCGTTTTGTAGGCGTAGTTGTGGTCCAATACGTCCTTCTACGAACTCGTAATTTTTTTTGTGCTAAGGAACCTGCATACCAAGTGGTCTCAATTTTTACTTGCACGGACGGACGTACAGACAGACAGTCACCCGAATTTCAACTTTTCACGTTATCCTGACTATTTATATATACATAAGTACATATACAACCCTACCTATCTCGTTAGTTTCTACAATCTATCTAGTTTAGTTTTACATGCTACGTTCAACCGTTAGGTGAACAAAACTATTATACTCTGTAGCAACAGGTTGCAATAGTATAACAATTAATTTGTTTTAAATTAAAATTATATAATCACACGAATTATTTAGAAATAAGCAAATTAAATAATTCATATTATTAATAGAACTACAACCGCAGATTTTTTCGTTAATAAATATTCTTTCATATACATATATACACTACGTGTAAATGCACCTACGCATGTGCTCAAAGTGTCATTCAGTAACTCAACACTCTATGTAAGTCTTTTAATAATTGCATTTTGATGCATTTTTATATGTGTATGTATATTTGTTTTGGCATCTTTAAGTTAGTCTCAATCTCACAGCTAGAAATTTGGCGTCTTAAATGGGTTTAACGAATATAAGTTTAAATAATAGTTTTGAATTGAAAATGAGAACTGATATCAGATTTTTCTGTTTTTCTTACTTTAAATTATTAGAAAAATATTCTTGTTAAAAAACAATAATTTGAAATTTCTCTAGAAATAATTGTTAACATAATAAATCAAAGAAAGAAATTATTATACTCTTTTTTGACTTTAAAGGCGGTGAGGACAGTCCAGATCAAATGTAATTTAATCACTTCAAATTTTTGGTCGGAACGTTTGATACTTCATCTAAAAATAATAAAATATGTCAATGAAAAAACTTTACAACTCCTTCCCAAACGTTTTTTTTGAAATATTTCAACAGTACCATGTCATAAAAGAGTGGTGCAAAAATTATTGGCATGTTTCAAGATTTGGATTTTGCTTGTTTATGCAGTTAAATTAGCCAACTACTCACACCTCTTTTATACAGATTTTACTGCACTACATAAATATGTACATACAAGCATTTATGTACAACTATTGTGCTCAACATGTTGCCGTTGTTGTGATTGAACATGAGACTAGTATATATGCATTATGTAAATATACAAACATATTTACATGTGTATATAAAGAAAACCATTTTAATATCTCAACGAATGATGCCAAATGTTATATTCGATAATTTCAACTGATTTGCCGCTCACTAATTTCATACAAATTAACAGCAATTCTCTCCAGTTCATTTTCCATCACATTTCCACGCTCATTTTGTACCACCTCGCGAACCTGATTATTCTATCCATATATGTAAATCTATGAATATATAAGTATGTATGTATGTACATAAGTCCTGCGAAAAGTTTCCCCACTCGGTTAGAGCGCGAGAAAGCAAAGGGAATGGAGTGCAGTTGCCGCCTTATGTATGTGAATGCTTTAAGTCGATTACATACCCTCTGTCATAGTGTATGGGTGTGGTTGGCGTGTTTATCATTTTCCAGAATACATTGCGACTCCAACAGGGTGGGGCCATAAATTTCCAATGATACACAATTCAAAGTATCCGAGTCTGTTGTATACACTACCATCTGTACAATACATATGTATGTATGTATGTACATTCAGAGTACATGTAATCGCCTGTATATATGTATATTTATATATATATGTACATACATACACACATTTACAACTGGAAGTACTTGGTTGGGTTGCAAGGTGCAGCATATACATATATACATAGCAGACAAGAAATTTTCTTTATTAATTCATTGCGCCAATTAAGCATTTGCATTCCCACTGCATTTTTACAATTTGTTTGCCTTTTTTTAACAATTTCATTTTTTTCAGCAAAAAATAGTATAGTTGCTGACTTGTGTGTTCAGCAAGCGGCACTCGATTAGTAAATCCGGTTGAGAAGGCTTAAGAACTGTAAATATGCGCATTAAAGGGCGAAGCATACTTGATATCGTATCACAAAAACAAGTAAAGCTATGATATTGAGAGAGAAGTTAGATTGTTGCTGGAGTGCTGCTGCTAGGAGAAAAAGCCCATAGTTCGCTCGACGCAAAGTGTTTCCTTCGGAACACTTGCACGCTCAGCTCTTTTACATACATACTTATGTATACTTATGTTGGTGTGTATATATGTATATGTGCCTTTATTTATTTCATTCCAGTCAAATCCAATCCAATTTATTGTCTGTACTTCCAAGAAGCACGCCGTAACTACTCAATCGCAGTTTCAGGCAAACTGCACAAGCGCAATGCTGTTGAGCATACATCTCCATACACACATTTATGTATATACCTATCTAGTTATAGCACGCCCTACACATTTGATTGCACTGGCAACGCGTTGAAGAGAGTTTATGACTCACATTTATGCCCCTTTTAAGCACTATATGTACATATGTATGTATATAAATATGTCTGTTAATATATAAATATAAATTTGTATATACATATACAATATATAATTATAAATGTTTTTATACTCTCGCAACAAAGTTGCTAAGGAGAGTATTATAGTTTTGTTCACATAACGGTTGTTTGTAAGTCCTAAAACTAAAAGAGTCAGATATAGGGTTATATATACCAAAGTGATCAGGGTGACGGGTAGAGTTGAAATCCGGATGTCTGTCTGTCCGTCCGTCCGTCTGTCGGCCGCCCGTCTGTGCAAGCTGTAACTTGAGTAAAAATTGAGATATCATGATGAAACTTGGTACACGTACATATTTCTTGGCTCCATAAGAAGGTTAAGTTCGAAGATGGGCAAAATCGGCCCACTGCCACGCCCACAAAATGGCGAAAACCGAAAACCTATTTTTTTTGGAAAAGTGGGCGTGGCCCTGCCCCCTACTAAGTTTTTTGTACATATCTCGGAAACTACTATAGCTATGTCAACCAAACTCTATAGAGTCGTTTCCTTCAGGCATTTCCATATACAGTTCAAAAATGGAAGAAATTGGATAATAACCACCCCCACCTCCCATACAAAGGTTATGTTGAAAATCACTAAAGGTGCGTTAGCCGACTAACAAAAAACGTCAGAAACACTAAATTTTACGTAAGAAATGGCAGAAGGATGGGTGCACCCAGGCTTTTTTTAAAAATTGAATATGGGCGTGGCGTCGCCCACTTATGGACCAAAAACCATATCTCAGGAACTACTAATCTAATTAATTTTACAGCAAAATAAAACAAATATTTAAATGACGGATAATGAAATCTCGATTATCACTTTATCATGCGAGAGTATAAAATGTTCGGTGACACCCGAACTTAGTCTTCCTTACTTGTTGTAAATATAATCATAATTGTATATATACATACATTTGTATTTATATCGTCGCTTGCATCCTGCATCACATTAACGCCACCACGAAAACACTTACGGGTGCTTGCAAAGTGAACACTCAAAGCCAAGCCACGCTTTGCGCTCGGCTCGAGTTTGAGCGTCCCACTCTGCAGGCATCCTACATAGGGCAAACGCTGAGAAATCCTGGAAATGGCGTAAGGTGAGTGAAGAGAGAAAATTGTCAATTTAGCATATTGCTATTGGCAATTCAACTCCCACACCCTAAAAATAGACAACTATACTTAATTTGTATATAAATGCATACAAACAAATTGGTCAGTTCGCAAGCGCCTGCCATTTGGGGTGCGTTGTACTTACAAAACTCATATATTTACAAATATACATATATATCCATGTAAGCGTGTAATTTGCGCCCAAAAAGCGAAGCGAGCACTCGGTCCAATAAGCGACTTTTCTGTTAACAATTGTCTCCGCTGTCTGTTTTCCGGCCGGCGAAAGCGAAGGCGACACACTCGTGCGCACATATGTATGTTTGTATATCTGTACATACATACATATCGTGTCGTAGCCAACTGTATTCATATATGAAATCATTTAAGTGACATACATATATACTTATGTAAATGCGCACAAAATATATGCAGCAAGTGTTGGACTTTTTGGGATAATTTGAACTTTTTATATACCCATACATATGTACATACAAAAGCACTCCAAAGCACACACATATACATATATCCACGCATTTCTCTACACATGTCAGTGTGTAATGAATATAGTTGGAGGGTTCATTATGAATTGCACTGTCTTTAATTGATTAATTCAACTGTTGATTTTTCAGAGATACGCTAAACTCTATTTATAGCATACACTTTTTAATGAAACTTAAGCAGAGAGCAAGTATAAAGGGCGAGCTCTTAGCGAGACTTGTTAACATTTCTTGTTGAACATTGTGTAGTTCTTTGGTTTTAATGCTTTATGAAGCTTCACTGATCCTTTACATCCTCTAACTAATATTAAGCCATCAAGCTTTAATAGAGGTCTAGAGAGACATTTAATTTATCGATAAAATACATATGTATGTATGTACATACATACATACATATATAAAAAAATAGATGGTCATTTCCAGATAATACGAGTTCGATATGCATATGGTTGGCATATGACTTTATATTCAACGAAAATGATATATGTATGTAAATGCATTTTCAATAAAAAATTTGATTCGATTTTTAATTTTCAAAACTTAACAGTGAGAACTCATAGTACAGTTCCATGTAAGTTAAAAAAAAATTTAATGTCTTCACTAATGATCTACATACATATGCCAATCTTCGTGCAGATATATTGTTAAATAAAAAGTTTTCTATACAAGGACTTTATTTTTATCGATCAGTCTGTATGTCAGCTACATACATATGTACATATATAATATAATATAATGACCCGATATAGGCGGTTCCGACAAATGAGCAGCTTTTTGGGAATAAACAAACATGTGCAAAAAAAAATGGATAAATTTCAGGTAAATACAGGTGGACAAACAGCCGACTTGGCTAAACTCTGGGGTTCTGAACTTCGTGACAAACGGGTTATCCCCTGCTTTCATCCATTTTTACACTGTCGCTAAAAGCTGTTATAAGAGTTATACTCAGCAAATTTGGTTGTTGTAGCTTAAGCGGCTTGGGAGATATGTACATCAAAGTTGTTAGAGAGCGGGGCCACCACCACTTTTTAAAAAAATTCTGCCCGCAGGTGCCCCTTGCTAATGCGATCCTCTGTACCAAACTACAGCTTTATATCTTAATTTAGTGGTAAGTTATGGCACTTTATACGTTTTCGGTTAATGTTACAGCAAGTTTCAGCTTGCACGGACAGATTGACAGTCAACCGGATTTCAAATTTTCTCGTCATCCTGATCTTTTATATACAAGTATATGTACATAACCCTATATCGATATCGCTTAGTTTTAAGTGATACGTACAACCGTTAGGTGAACAAAGCTATAATACTCTGCAGCAACTGGTTGAGAAAGTATAAATAATAATAATAAAAAAATTATTCTAACTTAAATAATGTGGCCATCAGAAAAGATTCCTGTCTATAAATAAAATCTTCACTTAGTACTTATCAATGCAAATTCCGCAGGTGAGTAACTGTAATCCTAAACATTTTCAAAAAAATATGAGTTTATAAAATCGGCGGCTTATATAAAGTTAAATTATTTTATACGTATTCACACAAAATACAATACACAGCTGTTGACAGATAATTAGAAACGAAACCTATTTTGAAGTAAATTATGTTATTTTCCAATAAATCACTTTCATATATTTATTGTATTTTCACTTATTTTATTGAATCCTATGTTAAACTTAAACTTTGATAATAAAAATTTTGTTTAAAATTCATTTTTATTTTGAAGATTTTAACAATAACATGTGGAATCCACGATTTGGGTGCGACATCTAATTAGAAACGAAAATATTTTATCAACAAAAAATAATGATATAACAAAAACTTGCTTACTTTGAGTCAGTTGGTTATCCCTTTTACTTTAATATTGCTTCACACCGATTCCGAATTTACGTTATAAGACTCTGACAGCGCACCAATTGTGTAGCTTGCAATGTATGCCGTTCTAATTTCATCACAAAGAACATCCATATTTGGGATATTTTTGGTGCATATGGCTCTTTTAACATCACCCAGAGATGTTCTATAGGGTTTAAGTCTGGGCGGAATTTTGACTCCAAAACATTGATAATATTTTTATTAAAAAAACTTTTGTGTCAACTTAGACGTATTATTTGAAGTTTTATCTTCCTTATAACAGGAAAATTTTCTTCAGCCCATGACAACATGACATTATTTCTCCTGATTCCATCAATCTTATGGAGTGGACCAACACCATTCCACATAAAACATCCCCACACCATGTTTGATCTTCCAGCATACTCAACTACGCGTGAAACATGGCGAGGACCAAATTCTTAAATTATTTGACGGCGAACATACCTTCGACTATCAGGACTTAAGCGATTAATTTTTGTTACATCGTTCCAAATGACATACCGCCTCTGAGAGTAATAATAAGAGTTGGCAAAGCCTACGCGCAGTGGAACTTTATTTTTGGGTCTCTTTGGAAGATAGTGTTAATTCTACGATATATTTCTGTGGAAGTTTTTCAGGTTTTTTCTTTGCGTGCAATATTTAAAATAGTTTTAAAATTCTGTATATGCTTAAGGACATTCAAAAAAAATTGTTTGGGCATTCAAAATTTCTTTGCACATCTTTCCAAACCGACAAAGGTCAAAGGGTAGGTGTACAGCTGCAGCGTTTCCTCATTAAAAAACTTGAATATACATTTTAATATATTTTAAACCACAACTTTGAAACATACACTTACTATAAATCAGTAATAGTAATAATAAAAATTAACACCTTGAGAAATTTTAATTCTTTAAACAACTGTTTCTAATTAGCTGTCGCACTTAACACCTTCTCTATCGTAACGCATTTACCATTTGGGAAAAAATTAAAAGAACTTTAACTTCACAACTACAAAACAGAGAGAATTTAGTAGTAAATACAGTAACACGAACAATGAAAAACTTTTAGGAATATAAATAACGGTATATCAAAAATTTTTATCATTATACTGATCAGCCATCTACAAAAAAGGAAGCGTTTCTAATTAGCTGTCAACAGCTGTATATATATACATATGCATATATGTTATATAAAATAAGCAAGTCCAAAAAGTTCGCCTTATACTTCGGTATCTAAAGAATTTGTAAAAACAGATTACAAGCAAAAGTCTGGTAACTCTACATAGGTGTCGTCTTATTACCATAAGTTTCCCTTTATGTCTTCAATATTAGTTGTTGTTAGTGACTCAGAGAGGCACACATTGTTTCGACATTAGACAGACAGACTAACAGTGCGACAGTACATACAGATACAGATTCGTATAAATAAATTAATCGTATTTACTTGATTAAATAATTTTATAAGTATATGTGGACATCAATAATTGATAAAAGTCAATGTGCGGCGTTTGTTGAACAAATTATGGAATTTATTTCATTTTTATTGGGTCTAATCATTTTTTTCTGCACATAAAAATACTCAAATTTTTTTTCAAAGGATGTAACATATGTATGTATGTATGTTATTATGTCAACGAATTAATCAGGCGCGTTTATGGCGCTTAGAGCTTTTTAATTGATGATCATTTAATTAGCTCTTGTGCCCTTTCCGGTCGTTGACGGTATATAAGCGAAGTTAAGTTAGAAGAAAGGAATATTCACATAATAAAAAATACATTAAATAAATAAATAACATAGTTTCATATAACAATGAATCAGAGAATTTTTGCCTAAACGGCATTTATCAGGGTATATGTGGATTTTCTTCACATACATTGTTTGGAATTTTATATCAAATTTGTGCATGCAGATGCAAACATCCATTCAAATGACCATTATTGTATGTATATGTACACACATATATGTACATATATATGTATGTACATATACATATGTATATATGAGAGGCGAGTAACTTCAAGATTGTCGCGATCGAAACACATAGGGATGCTTGATATTGGCGTTTGTCTGTGCATTTTACTGTTGCTGTTATATTTTTTTTATTCCTATGCTGTCGTCTTTAATGAGACACAATTACGATACAATGACACGAACGGATGTTTTATTAGTAAACTTTTCTCAGTTTACATTAATAACCGTATCTGACTGATGGCTTTGCGCTGATAACACTGACTCGCTTAGTATAAAAAAACAGTCACGCTCAATTAGTAGATGGCATACTGACGTTCATCTATCATATACATACATATGTATATAATACTTAATAACAATATAAGGCAGTGAAATGTTCGCGTTGTTATACAAGTATTGCTTTTCTTCCTGGTTAACGCGGTTGCTGGACGCGTAAGTTATAGCTATTGTTGTTTTGTGCATGAGCGCCTTATCTCTTAAACCAAGGCTATACACAAAGAAGCGAATCATAATTAACGTGCGGTGACAGCAACAACACAGAGGAGGAGGCCAATGCCGTCAAAGCCGAGTCGTCACTTCACATAATCAACCGCCACACCGTCATTGCAGTCGAAGCCGAATTGTTTACTTTCCATTTCCAAACCGTCGACTGTCACAAGCGCTTACTGTACGGAGAAGCGCGTTTATATACGAACTACATATTAACTCAATGCAACTATGCATGGTTATACTATATGTATGTGTGTGAGCCTATAAGTGGTTATATGCATGTGTGTAAGGATATGTTTTTATATTCTATATAGATGCCCCACCCTATGCTGGCCAAAGCTTAACAATAACATTCGCTACAGCAGTAACTGCTGTCCTTAAATAAAAATTACAAATTTCTATCGAAAATTCTATAGATTTTGTGTAGCATATACCTAAATAAACGCTGAGGGTTAAAAATTCGATTTTGCGAATGCGTTAAGTATTAATATTTTTTTTTTTAATTTCTTGACACGCCATGTTTAAAGCATATACAAATGAATGAAAATATTAGTAATAAATTAATTCGTTTTGATTTTTATTTATTTGTAATCATTTCAAAATTTATGTGAGAAATTGACATAAAGTTGATGCTTTGTATAGGGATGCCGGGTCGGCGTTAACGCGGTAACGGCCCCTTAACGCTTTTATTTAAGTCTGCCAGTAAAGCTTGGCTAATAGCCCTGACAGGCGAGCAAAAGTAATGCGCCTTTAGCAACGCTAATGCGCATTGAAATTTTATGGTGACAGACGGCAGACTTGTGCATTTAGACAGCTGATAGTGAAATTTGTTTATTTATAAAAAAAAAAGTGAAATAAAAATGAATAAAATAAATTATTAATAGAAATTTTGGTATTTTTGGAAAATCAATATAAATTTAACGAAAAAATTCGTTTATTATTAACTACGTTAAAAGATAATAGAGTGAAATTAAAAGCAATAATTGATTGTGTGAGAAAAAGCTAAAAATATTAAAGTTTGTTTTTGTTAATATACTTGCACATAATTTAATTGGCAATATAATAGCCCTGACAGATGACAGCGCTAATATGCATTAGCGGGCTTAATTTACATTTATTTGCGCATTTGACCCATGTGAATGCAAGTTTGTAATGCACAAAAATTTCGTGCATTTGGCTGAATTTAGTAGGCAACACTGCTCAAAAATGGCCGATTTTTGCTATTTTTTGACAGATGTCGCTTGAAATCTGCCGCCTTGTTTGTGTTTACAGCTCCAGAGGTAAACAGTTTTTATATTGCTAATTAAATTATGTGCAAGTATATTAACAAAAACAACTTTTAATATTTTTAGATGACAGAAAATAAACAACGCACAGTTTGCTATCCATTTTTCCAATATTCTTCATTTTTTACACTTTTTCACACACTTTCATTTCACTTTTTGTTTTAATAAATAAACAAATTTCACTATCAGCTGTCCAAATGCACAAGTCTGCCGTCTGTCACCATAAAATTTCAATGCGCATTAGCGTTGCTTAAAGCGCATTAATTTTGCTCGTCTGTCAGGGCTATAAAACTGCTTACCTCTGATGCTGTAAACGCAAAGGAGGCGGCAGACTTCAAGCGACATCTGTCAAAAAATAGCAAAAATCGGCCATTTTTGAGCAGTGTTGCCTACTCAAATTTGGAAAATTCAGCTAAATGCACGAAATTCTAGTGTATTACAAATTTGCATTAAGATAGGTCAAATGCGCAAGTAAATAAGAAGCAGCAACGATGTGAATCATATCAGGTGGACCCTACACCTTACACTTGGCTGTAATCAAATGTCAAAGAAACACCTCAAAGGATTAACAGAGCACGCTTAGACACTGTAATCAGCGTTGATCTGAGCGCCAAATAGGCAAACACAACAACACCATTGTCGCATGTACAAAAATTAAGCAAACAACAACTACAGTTGAATCATAAATGCTCAAATACAAATACAATGTTCCATATACATATATGTAAGTATTTTTTATGAGTGTTTAGTCTTGCGTGCATTCATGCCTTTTACTTGAAAGCAGAAACTGTAGTATTTTATATTATATTTTACACCATTTTCTGGTATTTAACGACTGTACATCAAGCTAATGTACGGGTAAACTAATCTGCTGAAGTTCGCATATGCCTTTTTTTCATTTTAGTTTAGGGCCGATATCCACAGTTCCAGTGGATTGATAAAGTAACTAACAATAGGAGTGTCGACTTTGGTCATTTGTTTAGGGGTTGTTGGTTGTAATGTATTGAATTTGAATATCTCGTTATGAGGGCGATAGTTGATTGGTTGGTTGGTAGTGTGTGTGCGATACGAGTATTTAGTGAAATGGTGGGAAATCTGAACTTTTCAAGTTTAAGCACATTTAAAAATTGTTCATCAATTTTAATTAAGTTGAGTAAAGTTAAAATCCATGCATGACGCATGAGGCAAGTATGTGAGAAAATAAATTTTATAGATTTGTTGTGGAGTCTGAAGTGCGTTTACAGTGCTTCTGCCTCCATGTTCACGCATTTTGAGGCAAGCGACACGAACACACATAAAGTTAAATATGTATGTATGTATAGATTTTATTGAATTATAGGAAACAAATGGCATTAACAATAATTAATAAACAAAAGACATGCATATACGAAAGTATGTGTGAAAGAATTAAAGTTGAAAAAATGTATCATTAAAGTAATTTATATATTAAGCGTCACAAAAAATTATATACTGTATTGTGACGATTTCGTTCGTAAATTTTTCAAGGATGTTCTTTTTATTTTTTTTTAAGAAGCAGAATTATGAATTTAAGATATAGAAAGTTGAGATACTAAAAACAGCTAAAATATTAATGAAATGACAAGATAGAAAAACAGATATTAGTAATATTGTGTCTTCATTCCTACATAGTAACAAAATGAATTATGTACATTTTAGTTAAAATTATTTTATTAATTATAGTTTCAAACACGTAAGGTTACGATTACAAATTTGTTCAGCTTTTCACGTTAGTTTCTATTTATTATTTCTTGTGAACATGTACATACATATGTATATAAAAAAAACTAGTTTATTTTGGCAAAATAGCAATAAAATACATTTTTTTATAAATTTATGTACAAAAGTTATTATTCATTTTTTACAAAATATTTTCTTTTGAGAAATGGAATTCAAATATATATAAATTCATAAGAAAATAATTTATTTTTGTCATATAAAAAATCAAATTATGAACCTATATATAAAAACATAGTATTTATTTAATATTTTATTTTAAGGAAAAAGGAAAAGGCTTATGAGCATTCATGAAATTAAAAAAAAATATATGTATATACTTTTATTTATTGAATTAAAAAGACAGCATACTTAAATTAATTTGAATGTTATATTAAAAGTTATAAAAAATTTAATGTACTCGATATATATGTATGTAGATTAAAAAGTAGTCTCTTGATTAACATTTTTAAAGAGTATTTTGATATTTTACGAATTTACTATAAATGTCTAACCTTAGAATCCCAGTCAAGGAATATTATAACACTTCTGCCTTTTTTCATCTAAACGCATAAATGAAAATTGCAGTTATTTTACTATTCTTGAGTTATTAAAATTAACATTTGAATTACATATGTATGTATGTGAATATATTTCATGTTGAAGTAAAGCAAGGAAAGTATTAAAGAAGTTAAAAGATCTGCTTGTGTTAGGTATCAAAAAAGTTATATGCATATGTATGTAAGCAAATATGAATAAATTTTTTCTTTGTTATAAATTACTACGGGCAAAAGCCTCAGAGCACACATACAAACATGTGGTATGCAGGTTAAATGCACCCGTTGCAGAAAAATGTAATATTTTACTCTAATAACAAAACAAAAAAATAATCATAGTAAACGCCAAACTTGTTTGCAGTTAAAAACTAAAACGCTTAATAAAAAAAATTAATTTTAAGGTAATACGAAAATACACAGCAAATTGGTGTGCAAAAACTTTTTTCTATGACGATCGCGCAAATAAACCAACTATTTGCGCATAAGTATGTACATATGTATGTATGTATGTATATGTACATAAGCAGGCATACATGTCCATACATACATACTTGCATTTAAGCGTGTGTATATTTGTACGTATAAGCAAGAGTTGCTCTATTTCTGTTTTGTATCTCATTTAACGACTTCGTGCCCCCTGGTGCGCTGCAATCGATCCTGCAACGCTCTGATATGAATTAAGCATAGAATTGTATGTATGTACCACACATATGTATGTATGTACATATATGTATGAATATATTTATGTATTACAAAATTTTATACAAGTGCTTTGGTATAGTTGCATTTCAATTTGAAACAACTTTGGGCACCTGATTTCAAACCAGCATGCTATTTACATATTTATTATTGCAAACTTTCAGAGCTGCAACACCTGCACATCATTTCAAAAAGAATGCAAGCATACATAAATATGAAAACACACACGTATTCCTATTTCAAGTTAATATGTACATGTAGTATGCAGTTTTATTGCAATATAACGCGTACATAACTATGGTTCGGTTCCATCTCGCTCTCGCGACGCAACATAAATAAAAGAGTAACAACAGAATGAGTGATGCCTTTGCTCGTGTGAGCGCAAGTAAGCATATGCATGCATGTATACATATTGCGCGGTACAGGCCGGGTAGTGTAGCGACACTGGAAGCGACTTTCCAGTCTCAACAACAACTCAACTCATAGCAACCAACCAGCTTATGCTCAGCGCGAACAAGGAGTGATACACAACAAGGAACAGGGCAAGTCAAGGCAAGGCAACTGCCCTTTTTCCAGCGGAAACGCTGTATGTGAATGTGTGAGACATAAAATTCAATATGGCGAGTTTTGAATTTTTGTGTGGGGATATGAAATGACAAAGTGTATGCGGTGGCGGTGGTGTTGTTATAATGGATAGCGTACATATGCGTACACAGATTTACATATCTACCGAGCTACATAAATACATATACACATTTTGCATCTATGTATGCCTGAATATTGAATCCTGTATTACCCTAACTAGCCATATGTAGATTTTGTCCCATTATTTTAGCTGGATTTAGCATGTACATAATTAAAATCTTTTCTGTGCAAATATATCTATGTATGTATGTATGTGTGTAGATCAAAATTTCTTACCTCGTATTTGAGGCCGGCCAGACGCAGCCATGTTTCAACTTTTAGACAATATGGTGATAGCGATGGCAGCAAAGGAGTGCGGGAGAACTGATACAGATATATTACATCCTTCTCAAAGTTTGTTTTATGCACATTGAACTTTGGTGCTGGTTCGGTTTTGCTGTTGGCTGCTGCTGCAGCAGTAGCATTGTCTCCATCTTTCTTTGTGTCTTCACCGGCCGACGCCTTTGTGTCGTCACCTTTCTCTTGTGCGTTCGCTGTATCAGCACCATTGCTTTCAGCGTTATTCTCCTTGGCTGCTACTGCCTCTGTAGCTGTTATTTCTGGCTTGGTCGCTGCCGTCGCCGCCGCCTCTTCAGCAACCTTATTTTCAGTGACTGGTGTCTGACTTACCTCGGATGCCATTTTTATATATGTATATGTATATATATATTTGTGTTTTTCGATTTTATTTGATTGTTTGGTGATTTTAGTTTTTACTAAGTTTTGATTTTGTGGATTTATATTATTTAAAAATTTTTACAAAAACTTTAGATTCACTACAAGAACTTGAAACTCCCAATTTTTATCTGAGATAAGGAATGACTTTCCACTGCTAACGCTACACCACTAAGTGTACACACAATGGAATAAACAAGTAAATGTATACATATAGAGACAGCTAAAAATCCTTATGTACTACTTCACTTATTAAAGCCACAAAATGCAAAATCGGCACGACTACACACACCTTACCCGACGAAATCACAAACAAAACTGAAAGAGAAAAGAGAAACAACTTCGCTAAACCACTCTGATCACTCGAAGTAAACCAGTATAAATGCACTGTATCTACTAGTAGCAGTGTGCATTCAGGGTTAACGGCTTCGTACTAAAAATTTTCCTACTTTTCCAACGGTTTTCCAGTGAAAATAAAGACATAAAATGCAACCCTCATCGAATACTACACTACCTCTGCATTTTCCACGGAAAAGAAAGTTTCAAGCAATCCTAAAATAATTGACGATGTAGACATCAATTTATTAAATGTATAATTAATCATATTTCAATATTTAAAATATCAAACTTTATGATTATTCAATTATATTATTTTCTCAATTTATATTAAAACGCAAGTAGTAATTGAACCGAGCTTTAAAAACTGCTAAAATTAATTAACATTAGCAAAGTATACATAATTTATTAATAAAGCATCAATTTTAGAAAGTTGTAGCAGTTTTTATTAAAATATTAGTAAAATTAATTAGTACATTGTATTAAGTATCATGTGCTCAACACACAGAGTGCGACAGACTTCAAGCGACATCTGTCATATAATGTATTAAAATACACACGTTCTTATGGACGACACAGTTATTCAGACAGCTGCCCGACTACATTACTGTGTCCATAAGAACGTGATATTTTAATATTTTACAGATGTCGCTTTCTATGTGTTCAGCACATAAATTTTAGAAGAAGAAGGTAGTAGCAACGGCTCAGAAGTATATTTGTAGATAGAAACCCCTTTTGGCACGCAGAGTTGTAATTAAATAGTACTTTTGAGTTATGCTTGATTTAGTTTTTCACGTGCCGCCCTTCCGTTGTGACAACGTAATTGTGTTTCTCATTTGAGCAATATTGCTGTTTCAATGTAAGTGAAAACTCAACACCGCTTCTACCGTCCGTAACGTGTAGTTATTTATAAATACGTAGACCATTTTTAATAATTGGATTTTAGTTTTTACGTTTTACGTTATGAAAATTATAAATAAAAATTTAGATGTGTGCAAACCATGTAAACAAATTAGTTTGAATAAAAATATATATATGTACATATTATAATTCGGACAAAACTTTATTTGTAAATATATATGTATTTCATACATGTGCGAATGAAAAAATATTTATGTTTAAATAATATGCTGTAATGCTGCAGCCACTCCTGTGTTGTTCTTTCACATTTTGAAATCCTAAAATTAAATAAAATTATATACATACATACTTATATGCAGCAAATTCAATAGATTTGCAAAATCCTCACTTTCAAAGAAATGGGCAACCAAGACTTTATTTTGTCTTGTTTGTTTACATATGTATGTATGTACATATGTAAAACCGTTGGTTCACAGCAAAATGCCTCTCACCTAACGTGGTAAGTGTTTTCTGCTTTTTTCTTGAAAGGAATGATCAAAAAAAACTATTAACTCAATATTGGAGAATAATATTATATACATACATATGTACATATATAAAATTGTATATATGTACTTGTAATATTAAAAATTAAACATAATTAAATATCTAAAGATAAAAAAATTTAAATTTATTATATTGCTAGGATGTCATCTTAAGTAATTTCTAAAAAACAAAATAATACCAAAGGGTCTTGAGATGTCCCATACACTACCATTTACGCCCGGTGTTAACGACAAATTACTAAAATTAAGCAAGATGGTAGAAAACTGTGCGAAAAATTATTACCTTGAGTAAGAGTTCGATTATGTGGTAAAAGATGTTGATCAAAAGTTTTATGTAAAAACACGGTGGATGTCCGGTTATGAGGAGTTTTACCAAAACATCGCCATTCGTACACTCTGCCAACTACGAATTTCGCTGTCTAGTTCGCTTAGTTGTAACATTTTGGCAAAAAAAAAACAAAAAATAAGCTAAAAAACATCAAGATAAGGAAAAAATTTAAAAGGTCATAAAAAAAACTGACACATACGAACGCCAAACCCTTTGAGGGTTTTACCATACTGACCTAGTACCATCACCGTGACTTGGATTTCTCACCCCCCAGACAATAATCCCAAAAATGTTCCATAGTGTAATCATTACAAAAATTACTCTTGCTGTAGTCTGTCCCGTTCTTTTCTATAACTTTCCTCAAACGTTCTTCCAAAGTTCCGTTCATCGTTATACCATGCCATCGGACTACGGATGTAGTTTTGTTGTATGGGTTTTCCGGATACCAAGTTTCAGGCACATCTCCTCAATTAGATCTAAATCAAATTCCTTCCTTGGTCAAAATGTTATTCTATTGGAACACCAATTGCTGATGAATACCTCCACCTCTTGGTTAGGAGTTGCGTATACCCCTGGCTATTTGCTGAAATAGTCCATGACTACCAAACTATATTTGTTTTTTAATTTACTAATAGGAAATGGATCAGCTACGTCTATGGCAATTCGCTCAAAGGGCGTTCACTAATTGACGACTCCTCGACCTCGGTCCTTTAGCTGCAAAACACTCGGTATAATTGTCTAATAATAATTATCTAATAAATTTACTTGAGAACTTCGGAACTTCTAGGTAGTAGGAAACTATCTTTTTATAGTCACAGAACCTCATGCTGCCATAGGGATGCTAATCAAAAATGTGAATCGATGTTTTTTCCTATGCATCGAAATATTTCGAGAATCGGGAAGGACCTCTCCGAGCCGTTCGATACCAAACGAGGTTTCAGACAAGGCGATTCCCTATCGTGCGACTTTTTCAACCTGCTTCTGGAGAAAATAGTTCGAGCTGCAGAACTAAATAGAGAAGGTACCATCTTCTATAAGAGTGTACAACTCCTGGCGTATGCCGATGTCGCACTCGCGATTTGGCACTCACGTCACTGTTGACAGTCATAACTTTGAAGTTGTAAATAATTTCGTCTATCTTGGAACCAGCGTAAATACCACCAACAATGTCAGCCTAGAAATCCAACGCAGAATAACTCCTGCCAACAGTTGCTACTTCGGACTGAGTAGGCAATTGCTATAGGGTGCAGAGGCTTGGACGATGTCAACAACGGATGAGTCGACGTTGCGAGTTTTCGAGAGAAAAGTTCTGCGAAAGATTTATGGTCCTTTGCGCGTTGGCCACGGCGAATATCGCATTCGATGGAACGATGAGCTGTACGAGATATACGACCACATCGACATAGTTCAGCGAATTAATAGACAGCGGCTACGCTGGCTAGTTCATGTTGTTCGGATGGACGAAAACACTTCAGCTCTGAAAGTATTCGACGCAGTACCCGCCGGGGGAAGCAGAGGAAGAGGAAGACCTCCACTCCGTTGGAAGAACCAAGTGGAGAAGGACCTGGCTTCGCTTGGAATATCCAATTGGCGCCACGTAGCGAAAAGAAGAAACGACTGGCGCGCGTTTGTTAACTCGACTATAATCGCGTAAGCGGTGTCTACGACAAATAAGAAGAAGAAGAATTCATAAATCCCAGCCTTTTTTATCCAAGCTTTATAGAAATAAAATTTTGTTTGCATGTTTTGCCTGCAGTCTATTTCGCTGTTGATTTAACACTTGAGAAGCCTTCAAAAAAAGTCAGAAGCTACTGAAGTCGTGACAATCGTTAAATGCTTAGGCGGAACCGGTTCGGAAATTGCTGTTTAAAGTCTGCCAAAATCTCCAAAGGATTTTCATTTAACCGACCAACTAATGCTTTTAAGTAGACTGATAGCTTTTCCTTGGATTTACAATTTGTGTGCACTAATTTGTGGTATTCACTCCAAAGACTGAAATCTTCTAAAGTTCCGTCCGATTTATCTGAATTGGACGCGATATGGTTTTCGCTAAGACTGGTATTTATAAGATTCTTAATTTTTTGGATGGCATTTGCGCAAGCTAACGGATCGTGGAAATGGATTTTTTTAAAACGTGGGTCCAATAGCGTGGAAATAGCTAAAACTGAAACATTCTCAATACCACCCATTCATTTGTTGATTTCCATTTAGAGTGAATTTTTGTACCTCCAATAAAACAGGTTTATCAAACACATGAGCTTTTTTGAACCCTACAATGCACTAAGGGAATCACTTTCCTACTTGTGCAGTATTTTTCCCCTGATATTTCTTTTGTTAAGCAGTTATGACGCAATGTTAAGTTCCATACCCGTGAGGTATTTGAGGTGCTGTTTTATGCCAAATAAATAAAAAGGAGAGATTATAACCAAATTATATCTCGGGATATCCTAAACGCTTTCGCGTACCACTTGTTTCGGTATTGCCGGCCTTCGGCTGAGCTTTAAAAAAGTAATCAACTTTTTTAATCATTTCGATTATTTTGCAAAATATATATACATATGTATATGGCAACACTTATTAACGTGGATAACATGAAACTCTTCTGGGAATTATGTTAACAGTTGAATGACAATCCTAGCGCGATCCTAGATATATGTACATATATACATATAAATTAAGCTGGACGACAGGGGTAATGCTCGAAAATTCTACGAAAAAATGCGGCGGCTTACAGAAGGTTTCAAGACCGGAGCATACTCTTGTAGAACCCCCAAAGGTGATCTAGTCACTGATGCCCAGAGCATACTTAAATTATGGAGGGAACACTTCTCCAGGCTGCTGAATGGCAGTGAACGCACAACACCAGGAGAAGGAGAACCCGATTACCCAATCGATGACGATGGAGCAGACGCTCCATTACCCGACCATGAAGAAGTTCGAATAGCAATTGCCCGCCTCAAGAACAACAAAGCGGCAGGGGCCGACGGACTGCCGGCTGAGCTATTCAAACACGGCGGCGAAGAACTAGTAGGGAGCATGCATCAGCTTCTTTGTAAAATATGGTCCGACGAAAGAATGCCCAACGATTGGAATTTAAGTGTGCTATGCCCAATCCATAAAAAAGGAGACCCCACAATCTGCGCCAACTACCGTGGGATCAGCCTCCTCAACATCGCATATAAGGTTCTATCGAGCGTATTGTGTGAAAGATTAAAGCCCACCGTCAACAAACTGATTGGACCTTATCAGTGTGGCTTCAGACCTGGAATATCAACAACCGACCAGATATTCACCATGCGCCAAATCTTGGAAAAGACCCGTGAAAGGAGAATCGACACACACCACATCTTCGTCGATTTCAAAGCTGCTTTCGACAGCACGAAAAGGAGCTGCCTTTATGCCGCGATGTCTGAATTTGGTATCCCTGCAAAACTAATACGGCTTTGTAAACTGACGTTGAGCAACACCAAAAGCTCCATCAGGATCGGGAAGGACCTCTCCGAGCTGTTCGATACCAAACGAGGTTTCAGACAAGGCGACTCCCTATCGTGCGACTTCTTCAACCTGCTTCTGGAGAAAATAGTTCGAGCTGCAGAACTAAACAGAGAAGGTACCATCTTCTATAAGAGTGTACAGCTGCTGGCGTATGCCGACGATATTGATATCATCGGCCTCAACACCCGCGCCGTTAGTTCTGCTTTCTCCAGGCTGGACAAGGAAGCACAGAAAATGGGTCTGGCAGTGAACGAGGGCAAAACAAAATATCTCCTGTCATCAAACAAACAGTCGTCGCACTCGCGACTTGGCTCTCACGTCACTCTTGACAGTCATAACTTTGAAGTTGTAGATAATTTCGTCTATATAGGAACCAGTATTAACACCACCAACAATGTCAGCCTGGAAATCCAACGCAGGATTGCTCTTGCCAACAGGTGCTACTTCGGACTGAGTAGGCAATTGAAAAGTAAAGTCCTCTCTCGACGAACAAAAGCTAAACTCTATAAGTCGCTCATAATTCCCGTAAAGCTATATGGTGCAGAGGCTTGGGCGATGACAGCAACCGATGAGTCGACGTTACGAGTTTTCGAGAGAAAAATTCTGCGAAAGATTTATGGTCCTTTGCATTGCATTGGCCACGGCGAATATCGCATTCGACGGAACGATGAGCTGTACGAGATATACGACCACATCGACATAGTTCAGCGAATTAATAGACAGCGGCTACGCTGGCTAGTTCATGTTGTTCGGATGGACGAAAACACTTCAGCTCTGAAAGTATTCGACGCAGTACCCGCCGGGGGAAGCAGAGGAAGAGGAAGACCTCCACTCCGTTGGAAGAACCAAGTGGAGAAGGACCTGGCTTTGCTTGGAATATCCAACTGGCGCCACGTAGCGAAAAGAAGAAACGACTGGCGCGCTGTTGTTAACTCGGCTATAATCGCGTAAGCGGTGTCTACGCCAATTAAGAAAAAGAAGATACATATAAATTAAGTGACTCTTGCTATATGCTACCTGTCTGATGGGCCTAATAATAAAATTCAAGCAGTTATAGATGTAATGTAACGTTGTAATCTTTGCTATCCTCTTACAAATATTTTTTTAAAAACTTTATAAATCTTGGACATCCCAACTTATTCCAGTGTAAGAGCGCCTCAAAATAAGCGTTTTTTATATCATTTTCCATTGTAACCAGATCGAGCAAAATAATGATTTTTGGACTTTTAAATTAAAATACCCAACATTTATTACAATTAAAAATTATTTTATATATGGGATCTAATATACCACGAAACTATTTAAATCTTTTTTTATAACGTAAAAGTGTAATACCTATATTACACGTACTTATAGTATATATATGCTAGGATATACAGTGGCTCACAGCTTATTTCGTGTAAGCAACATTTTTGATAATACTGATATGAAATTAATATTTTTTGCTTTGAACTAAATGAACGAATGATGCAATTATATTGATAATTTAGTTCTAAATACAAAACATGTAAACAAATTTACAAAAGTATTCAAATTCAATATTTTATTAAACAAAAACCAAAAACACTCATAATTCATGGGTCACAGCTTATTTCGTGTGGTATAAAAATTCTTACTAAAAAGTTATAAAAACTAAACAAAAATAAAATTTCAATATTTTGTGGAAAAGCCTTTTTGCTCGATTACAGCTTTCATGCGGTTTTGCATTGATTCCACCAATTTTTTTGTATAATCTGGCGATATTTTACCCCACTCTTCCTTCAAAGCCGCTTTTAGAGTTTGAACGCTAGAAATGTGGTGTTTTCTAATATTAATTTCCAGAATGTGCCATACATTTTCAATAACGTTCTAATCTGGTGACTGTGCAGGTGTTTGGACGAGGTGTGGACAATTCCAAATGAGTTTGTACAAGACCAGATTTATGTTTAGGGTCGTTGTCCTGGTAGAAGTGAAAAGTGTCACGTATACCCAGGTCTTCTGCACTTTAAAGCAAATTTTGCTTCAGCAAGTCTAGGTACACTTCTTTATTCATAGTGGAGTCTATAAACTCCAATCGACCAACGCCTGCAGATGACATACACCCCAAACCATTACATGACCGCCACCATGTTTTACTGTTGCGCGTAAATTTTTGTTTGGAGCTCAGTATTTGGTTGCCGCCATACGTATGCTTTACCATCTGACGCAAAAAGATTAAACTTGCTCTCATCGGCGAAAATAACCGTATTCCAAAAAGCATTGTCCTTGTTTAAATGGTCTTTTGCGAACTGTAAACGGGCTTTTTTATTTTTCTTATTTATAAAAGGCTTATTCCGTGCTGTTCGCCCATGAAAATTGGAATCCCTTAATATTCTGCGCACAGTTTCTGGATGACATTTTTTGCCGAGAAACATTTCAACATCTTTGGTCACCGCTGGAGCACTTAACATTGGTTCTTTTTTAATCTTTTTTAAAATCCACCTCTCATCCGTTTCATTAAAAATTTTATTAGGAGCCTTTCGACCCTTGTTATGCACGCGATTTTCACGAACAAAGCGCTGAATTATATATGGAACTGTAGATGAACTTAAATCAACCATTTCAGCAATTTGTTTTTGCGTTTTTCCACTCTGAAAATGTTTAATAACTAATTCGCGTTTTTCAATTGAAGTGCGTGGACCCATGTTGATAAACCGCGTAATTGCAACTGATCTGCATTGTTTTTAGAACATAAACTGCTTCTTAAGTATTCACAGTTCACTCTTTGATTTACCGTTAGTTTTCTGCATCCGTTATTTGCATGTATCACATGAACGAAAATCAACACACGAAATAAGCTGTGACCCATGAATTATGAGTGTTTTTGGTTTCTGTTTAATAAAATATTGAATTTGAATAGTTTTGTAAATTTGTTTACATGTTTTGTATTTAAAACTAAGTTATCAATATAATTGCATCATTCGTTCATTTAGTTCAGAGCAAAAAATATTAATTTCATATCAGTATTATCAAAATTGTTGCTTACACGAAATAAGCTGTGAGCCACTGTATATTTAGGCGTACTGTTGGTGAAGTAGCCGAAGCGCAGAACATTAGGAGGACTCTTGCTCTTGCAAGATTGCACGATGTAAAAAGCCTATACTGAAATATGCAAGGACAACCCATTCCAGAATCTAGTGATATATGAACGGCTGATTCGGTCAATTTATTGAGAATGACTTAGTGAATTAGCGCATCTTCTGCATTAATTTTTAACAAAAAACTGTAACAAATTTTTATAATTTAAGTAGAAATTATAAAATCTACATATTTAAAACTTACCTTCCTCAACAATTTAACGGCGAAATATTTCTTTATGTAAAATGACAGCCAAAACAGGGTTGCAATTATATTTTTACGTGTCATTGCACGATAATGCCATTGCCATTGCAAATAATTTTCTGCTTGTGTTTGTTGTTGTGCCGTTGCATCAAGGGGAAAATCCTGCAATTCGTGCACTGTGCAAGGGTTTTGCAAGAGCAAGAGAATCCCCCTACTTTGTGACTGCAAATAGTTACTATGTTTTTTATGATCGGCTTATTAAGGACAGCGACTCCTCGCCTGGCTCAGGTATGGCCAGAATGGGTGCTCTTTTGAAAACATGCCCTGAGGTTAGGGCTGTTAAATGAGAGGGAGCTGGCGAGCGTACAGTGAATGACCGGCTTCGATTCTTGTTAATACTTATAATTAATTTAAAGCCTTTTACTGATTACCATAATCACCAGTTTAAGGAGCGCTTATGAAGATGCGATAAGAGCGACCTTTGCTTTTTGTAAGTCTAGGTGCGCCACAGGCAATATTGTATGATGGTGTCGATTTTTGGACTTTTTGGAAATTTAAAAACAAATTTAAAAAATTGAAGTGCGTATGCACTAACTCGGCAAGTAGTAGCGGATCACCGCCTAGGAATTTTTTCGGAATTTGTTTTTTTTTTTTGTCATTATTGGCGAAAGCCATCCTGCGGGGAAGAAATCTGACTTTGTTTTTGCTGTCAATTCATGGAATGTTGGAAAATGGGGACTTGAGTGGAAGTCGTACGACGTACCGGCCATTATTTGTTCGAGTAGCGTTGGCTTTAGAGAGTTCTCACAATACTGTTCTTCTAAATTTGTATTTAATATAGAAGGAAGTTTCCCTATCCCTCGAAATTTGCTTAATTGTGAATAAAGGTATTTGTTTGAGGTTTCCTCAACTTGAGTTGTCATGGTGGTACCTGGTTCTGTAAATAGTTTCTTTTGAGTTTCGCTGTGTAGCATTTGAAATTTTTGTAACTTTGAGCAGAATTCTGTCTCGTGGCATTTTTCGGTATTTTGGTATTCCGTCTGTATACTTATATACGAACTAGTCCCTCAGTTTTTAAGATATCGTTTTGAAATTTTGCAAACGTTATTTTCTCTTCAAGAAGCTGCTCATTTGTCGGAACTGCCGATATCGGACCACTATAGCATATAGCTGCCATACAAAATGAACGATCGGAATCAAGTTCTTGTATGGAAAACTTTCACATTTGACAATGTATCTTCACAAAAGTTGGCACAGGTTATTTTCTAAGATAATAATGTAATATAATGTACTAAGTAATTGTTTAGATCAGCTTACTACAGCATATAGCTGCTATACAAACTGAATGGTCGGAATCAAATACTTGCATGAGAAACTTTCTCATTTGACCATACATATATCTTCACGAAATTTGGTATGAGTTATTGTTCATA
The DNA here is from genome assembly GCF_016617805.1 of Bactrocera tryoni. Classification (NCBI taxonomy): domain Eukaryota; kingdom Metazoa; phylum Arthropoda; class Insecta; order Diptera; family Tephritidae; genus Bactrocera; species Bactrocera tryoni. Next base: position 59,643,271 of record NC_052503.1, on the reverse strand, counting down.
GAAATAATGGAATATCGGAAGAATTCAGATCGGCTAACTATAGAATATAGCTGCCATACAAGCAAACAAAAACCGTACAATCTTTCGCATTGGACGTGGTATCTTCACGAAATTTGACATGGATTACTGCTTAAGGTAATAATAAAATCTCCGAAAAAATTGTTCAGATCGGATTACTATAACGTTTTTTCGTGTTTTTTTTTTTTTAATTTCTTGCAAGATTTGAGCTTGTGCCCACCTTTGCATAAGCGTTTTGTGAAAGCTTTTGTTTCAATTGTTTTTGCTAACAATTTGGGGTCTTTTGAAGCTTCTATTTTGGTCGTGTTTAATGCTTTTAGTTCTGACTATTTCTTCCTCTACTGTTCAAATATCATTGAACATGTTTACTTATCAGCAAAGCCGAAATACTATTAAAAAAATATCTGTTTATACATACATATGTATGTACATAAATATCCACATGAATTTACATGCAATGCGCATCCAATAAAAATGCAAGGGTATACAAGTCATAAATTTACAGATAAGATAACATTAAACACACACGCATGTATTAAATTGTACACTTGAAAACAACCCCATATCAAGCAGCATATGTGTATATATTTAAGATAGTTTTCTAAAATAGTATATAAGTAATGAAACTACAAAATAAAAATTAGAATGAAAGATTTTTCAGCTCAAATAAGTCTTTATTTTTTCCCCACCAGCGGTAAGAACTAACAGATAATTATTTGAGATTATAACAACTACCCTTTCCGCTATTTCATATTGAGTAGTTAGAAAGTCTTTCATATGTTGCCACGTTGGGCATTTTCTTCTTGAAGAGAGCGATCGCTCCCACAAAAGTAACGATTTTTCTGGTAATGCTGCCGTACTTATGTTTACCAGAATAAGGTCCCAATACATAAAACCGAAACAGTGGAAAGTTCATTAGTGCCATTACTTGCTTATCAACCAGTATTCTTTCGTTCTCGTATCTTACTTTTAGAGCTTCCCAAGCCAATTTGAAACTGTCGTCATTAAGAGCGAACTGTTTTAGTATAACGGCTGGTTAACCTTTTGCTTTGTAATACAATTTTGTGCTTTTGATAGTTTTGGATGGTGATATAAATGGCTGTAAAAATGTTCCGGAAGGACGGCCATTCTTCAGAACATCCATAAAATGTTTCTGTGTCACATGCGGGCACCTCGAGGTGGATACCTGAACTTGCCTTTTGATTGTCTAGTTGTGGCAGCTCTACTCTTGGATGTGGAGTAGGTGTAATTGCTTTTATTAGATTTTGTTTCTTCGTACTGGTCTATGCAGTTTTCATAAGTCGAGCAATATAGCTTCGGATTATTTTTCTAAAATATTAGTTTTATTAATGACGCTTTTTACTTTTTTTTTTTGCTTTATGTTTTAATTACTTACCCGATTGTATTTCTTTATTTAATTCCTAAGAGGCGCACTGTAGTCGCAAGGCATACTTGGCACCCCCCAACCGGTGTGGGTGGTGTTCATTAGCACTGCCCAAGCAGGATGTCGGAGGCCGTATGCGTGCGGCAACCAAGAGCTACCACCTGGATGATTTGCAGGTGCCTTCCCAACACCGGGCCGAAGTCAAGGAGCTCGCGTCAAGAAGCTCTGGCGTGGCGGACCCTTAGTTCCCCTAAAGCTCACCTCGATGAGCCAAGGGTCGTAAGAAAAAGATGGACAAAACAGAACAAAAACTAACAACAACAACAACGCCGAGCAACCCAACAAGGCAACAACCAAGGATAACGGCCACAGACAACGATAAGGAGAAAGGAATTGGCGCAGCTGCAGGCAGGGGAGTTCAAGGAGCTGAGCGGAAGTTTTGCTTCCTTGACGCTCTCTCGCCAGAGGAGCGTGCGCTGTTCGAGGAGCATTCCAAGGAGGATGACGACGACATGCCCTCATGTAGCGGCGCTCGGCGGACGAAAGCGACTGTGACCGCTGATGAAGCTGCGAGCACCACCTAAACCCCCTTCAGTAAGCTTAGCCGCTCAGACTCAGGGGAGTTACATCAGGCAGAGACCGATGGTGCTCGCAAGAGGAGGAGGAAGCGCAAAAGGGGTGGGCTACGCCATCTCCCGGCAGCTGGCAAACCCGGCGGTTGCGATGACCCTCGCAGGAAGGGCATGAGCAGTGCCAGCCTTAAGTGGTACCTGCGGCACCTCCGGGATGGGAAGACTCCTGAGGTGGCGTAAGCTATGGCCAACGAACAGTGCAACCCTGACCGCAGTGCGAGGTGACGGAAGGGCAGCGCCTTTGGTCACCTATGCTCAGACCGCGAAGCGTAAGAGCGGGCAAACCACGCCGCAGGAACCCCCCAGCTCCAAAAGAATGAGGGGCGGTAGCACGAGCACAGCCGGAGGCCAACCATCCGCACCGGTTCCTTCCGGGTGGAGGAGGGGCGGCGCAGATATGCATTGCTGTACTGCCTCAAAATTACCCGGCGGAGTCGCTGAAATCGGAGGAGCTTACCGTGCTTCAGGACCTCCTCATGGAAGAGGTATTCAGAGGGAATGAATACGCGGCGTCCTTCCTTGGGGTGGAGTTCAAAGGAGGCATGTTGCAGGTAGACTGCAAGGACGAGACGTCCGCCAACTGGCTACGGAAGTTTGCCCCAAAGCTGGAGGGCTGGAAGGGTCCCGTCCTCTGTGCAAGAAGGGCGGAAGACCTACCGGTCATGCACAGCATGACGATGTTCCTCCCCCGGTGCGGAGACAAGCCTTATGAGTTTGCTCTAGGTCTGGTCAAGAACCAGAACCTGGGCCTTAGTATCTCGGTCTGACGCGTCTTCAACAGTAAGGTTGAGAAAAAAGGAGACATGAAAGGATGGAGACTGTACTTGTACATAGATGGCGGGTTGTACACGTACGTCCGAGCAGCGATCTTTCGCCTGTACTACAGGTTCAGCACGGTGGTCATAAGGCCACGCAAGCCCGTAGCCACCGGGAGCAAGGAGCCAGATGAGGCTGCTACTCAACCAAGCGCGAGTAACACGAAACAGGCTACAACTGTGGCGGCCTCGGAGATAGAGAGTATGCAGGTGGATGAGGTTGCAAATCAACCCAACGTGAGCAGGGCTGAGCAGGCTACGCCTGCTGTGACCTCCCCAATGAAAGTTCCTGTGGGCAGGGAGCAGAGCTACCCTCCACCCAGGAACTCCTCGATGGGCCAGGAGACCAGATGGATGGCAGCGCGAATGACGGCGGGGATGAGGATTCGCCCCTCAACGAACCACTACTATAGTGGCCGCCGACACGGAAGTCGCCCAGGTGAACCTGTATCACGTGGCGGCAGCTTCGGCTGCCAGAACGAGCATTTTTACATCGGATAAACTGGGCATCCTGCTACAGAGGAGAGGTTAAAGGCCTCAAGACAGAGTTCAACAAGGTAATCTGGGATATCTCTAGCGAGAGGTATAGAACCTGTATAGTGGTCAGGAAAAATATTGAATTCTTCTGTTCTCAGAGTTCCTGACGCAGGATCTGGTGGCGGTGCAAGCCAGGGACTTTGAAGGCAAAGACTTCGTCTTGGCATCAGCCTATTTGGTGGTGTACTGCAAGAGGTACATCCTGCCCCTAATCATCGGCTGTGACGCGAACGCCCTCCACGTGGAACGGGGCAGTACGAACTGCAACGCAAGAGGTGAGTCTCTTTTAGAGTATGTTCTAGGCAGTAACTTAGCTATAGAGGATGTGGGGTGTGAACCCACCTTCATAACAATAAGTACACCTTGAGCAACGAGCCTGCGAACGGATTGGTCTCACAATGGAGGATTTCAACGGAGCCCTCCCTGTCAGACCACAGTATTGTAAGGTTCGCGCTAAAGGTAAAGGTCAGACAACTCCCCCCTAGACTCAACCCTCTGAGGGCAAACTGGAATACCTTCAGGGAGATGCTAAGTGAGGAATTCAGCAGGGAGGGGCAGACTGACGATAGCGTTACAGGCCCAGGAATGGAGAGCAGGTTATCTGAGCTAACGGGTCTATCATTAACGCGTATCATGGCAGTTGCCCCCTAAAAGTGCCCACAGACAGACGCAACTGTCCCTGGTGGTCAAGGAAACTTGCAGATATCAGGAAAAAAGTACGGAGTCTATTTAATAAAACGAAACCTATGGGGGTCTGGGAAGAATATAGGGGGAACCTCACCTTATACAATAAGGAGATTAGGATTGCAAAGCAGGCAAGCTTCAGGAGATTCTGTGAAAATGTCACTTCCACACCAGAAACGGCTCGGCTGCATTAGGCACTGGCTAGAGGCAAGACTGACACAGTTCTAGCAATCAAACGAAGTGACGGAACATTTACGACCAGCGCAGAAGGCAGAGCTACGGAAATTCTGCGGGCGCACTTCCCGGAGACAATTCGGGAAGACCAGTGTCTACCCGTGATCGAACACCAGCCATCCCGCTCGGATTGGATAATCGCTAAGCAATTATACGCCGCGGATTCGATCTAGTGGGCAATGGACTCGTTTGAGAAATTCAAGTCTCCGGGAGTGGATGGCACCTTTCCAGCGCTCTTACAACAGAGGGCGCAGATTCTGCTGCCATACCTGGTTCGGCTGCTGAGGGAGAACCTCGCAATGGCGTACATCCCTGAACAATGGAGGACGGCTAAGGTGATCTTCATACCCAAAGTAGGAAGGAAGGACTATTCTCTGGCTAAATCCTTCAGGCCAATTAGTCTAACTTCTCTCCTACTGAAAACTATGGAAGAGATCGTAGACCATGAAATAAGTTCGAAGGCGCTGAAGAGTGCACCCCTGCATGCTGCTCAGCATGCATACAGAGCGGGCTGATCCACTAATACGGCTCTGTACCAGTTAACCGGTATGATAGAGAGTTCACTGGAGAGAGGGGAGGTGATGCTTTGCGCATTCTTGGACATCGAAGGCGCCTTTGACAACACGTCTCATAGGTGTGTAGCGAGGGCACTGGAGAAAAGGAATGTGGCAGCACCGGTTCGTAAATGGATAAAGGCCGTACTGCGCATCAGAATTGCTGAGACTGCAGTAGGAGATACAAGGATTAGTCTTGGCACAACAAGAGGCTGCCCACAGGGGGGTGTGCTATCACCCCTTCTATGGAGTCTTGTCGTGGACGACCTGTTAGCACAGCTAACAGTCAGTGGGATCCGCTGCCAGGGGTATGCGGACGACATTGTTATTATAGCCAAAGGTAAATTTGAGGACACTCTCTGCGACCTAATACAAAGAGGTTTAAACCTGGCAAAGGGGTGGTGTAGTGGGATTGAATTGAATATCAACCCCTCCAAGACGGCCGTAGTCACGCTCACGAGACGCAGGTTCCTACCCGCTCTCAGGAATCTCACACTTGGGGGTAGAGAGATAGAGATGCCAACAAGGTCAAATATCTTGGTCTCACGCTGGATTCTACTTTGCGGTGGAAGCAGCATGTAAACCTGACCTTGGTCAAAGCGACAAAAGCAATAATGGTGTGCAATCAGCTGGCGGGAAAATCCTGAGGCTGTAAGCCAAGGATCTTTAGGTGGCTGTACACCATGATTTTGCGACCGATAATCACGTACGGGGCGGTGGTCTGGGCCTCAATAGCGTCGCAGATTTCGGTAGGGATCCAACTATCAAAGCTGCAACGGCTAGCCTGTGTCTGCATGACGGGCGCAATGCGCACTTATCCAACGGCAGCACTGGAGGTCCTGCTTGTACTCACACCGCTTCATTTAGTGATCGGTCAAGTAGCCAAGCACACACTTCTGCAAATAACGGCAGAGGGGTGTGGCAAAGGCAAAGTAATCTCGTCCCCTAGGATGGAAGGGATAAGTGGCAATATACCATTAGCCCTCCTCCCGAAGGACAGCATTACCAAAACAGTTAACTTAACGAAGAAGTTTAAAGTTAACCTCGGCAGCAAGGATGAGTGGAACGACTCCACTCTCGAGCTGATGTTGAGGAATAGTACGTTGAGGTGGTACACCGACAGCTCGAAAACGTCAGAGGAAATCGGTCCAGGGATCGCGGGTCCACGCACCAAGCTCTCCATACCTATGGGAAGTTTTCCGAGCATTTTCCAGGCAGAATTTTTTGCCATAAGTTGGTACATAAAGATAAACCTCCATCGCAACTATCGCAATGAGCGAATAACCATACTTAGCGATAGTCAAGCGGCACTAAGAGCGATCTCCTCCTACGAGATGAAATCGCTACTAGTGCAGGAGTGTAGAGAACGGCTGAACAGCCTAATGGAACGGAACCAGGTGCACCTAATCTGGGTGCCTGGACACAGAGGTATAGCCGATAACGAACTGGATGAGCTCGCCCGCTCCGCAGCCTCCACCAGAGTAGGTTTAAATTTGTAATTAAGCTCCCTAGGAATAAACTCAGGCTACTGGTCGCATTTTATACCGGCCGCTGCAAACTGAATAGGCATTTATATAACATAGGCCTATCCGCTTGCGCTAACTGCCGGTTCTGCGACAGGGAGCCTGAAACACCGGAACACCTGCTAATCGACTGCACAGCAGTCTGAAAACGCAGGTTTAAGGCCCTCGCATCCATGTTTCCGGATAGGGATCACATTGCCTCTACTAGCACCCGGCAGAATATTGGACTTTATCAATATGCTCGGGCTAAGTGAGTCCTTGTGATTTAGGGGAGGGCACAATAGACCTAAGGTCGTGGTGCATTCCTCATTTATCAATCTAATCTAAATCTAATATATGTCCGAATGAATCTGAGGCAACCTTTTTTTTCAACTGAAAACCAGGCTAAAAACTTTCGAAAATGTGAAAAAAAGTCACTCAAAAGATAAGCTCTTAATATTAATTATTAAGAGGTGCCTGTTTCAAATTTTCTATTTTCCATATAAATTACATGGAAAAAAAAAAATTTGTTGTGGTGGTATTGTGGTATTGTGCGGAGGTTATTATATGTGCACGCGATGGCTGCCAGTAGGGATGGTAAACTCGATTCGGATTCTACTCGAGAATCGAGTTTTCTCGTAAAATAATCGATTTTTTTTGGATAATTAATAATTTAACCATAATACGTACACTTATCAATATGATTTTCATGTGTGTCACTGCACTATTTTAATATATTCTTGTTCTCAGCACTTTTTTGGTTTTGTATACGTCTATATGTAAATATGTAGATGTATTAATATATATTTAGTGTGTCAGGAACGATTTACTTTTTATTACCGCTCCCTTAGTAATATATACAGCTGTGTTCATGGAAATAGTAGTGCCGGAGGGTTCAAACTATAAAACACAAAATTCAAGTTAAAAATACAAACTATGAATTTTACATCTCTAAAAATAATTTCTGTCTATTTCTATGTATATACACAGTTTTATTTTTTTAATATATTTGTATATTTGGCTAACAAGCATTATTCAAAAAGAAAATTTAGAAATGTGCCTGCTCATGAAAATAGTAGTGCTCATTTTGTTAAAAGAAAAATAGAAAAAAATGCAGATAAAAATTTTAATTTTATATAGTAAATCTTTTCGATCTACTAATATTTGATTCTAAAGCCTTTATATTTTATTACATCCATACACCGACGTTGCATAAGAAATATTAGATCCTGACCTCGTCTTATTGGGATTTGTCCATATGCCTTCTTGATGTTAGCCACAGTTGTGTTCAATTGGATGGATTTTTTGTTACTACAACTCGTTTAAGATTTTCCAAAAAATTTTGGTTTGAATTCAGATCCAGTGTTTGCTCTGGCCGGGTCGTATGTTTTGGATCATTATTCTGTTCAAACATCTTTTTTTATAGACACTTCCTAGCTGACAAATGATAACCTCCCTCAACTCTTTTACAAGTTTAGCTTATGATGCTATATATGTATCAAACATTCAGCACTAACACCATAGTACGAAAATCAAGTCCATAGCATAACCCAATCAACATAATGGCAAGCGTTTTGTAAATTAAGATTGCAGCAAGCTTTCTTAAATAAGGTTTTTGCGAACGCCGTTAACAATTTGCTTGCAAATGCAAGTGTTTCATAAATTTAAACAAAACGCTGAAAATGGAGGCAAGGAAGAGGCCTTTGTGTTTGCCTCTAAGTCATATTTCCAGTACGCAAAAAATCGTATTAAAATTAAAGCAACAAAAAAAGTTAACTTAAATACTAAGTAATAATCCTTTTTTAATGAAACAACAATGAAGTTCCTATTTTTACATTTTAATTTAATACATTATTATTATATTATAAACAAAATTAATAGTAACAAGTAAGGAAGGGCTAAGTTCGGGTGTCACCGAACATTTTATACTCTCGCATCATAAAGTGATAATCGAGATTTCATTATCCGTCATTTACATATTTTTTTTTATTTTGCTGTAAAATTAATTAGATTAGTAGTTCCTGAGATATGGTTTTTGGTCCATAAGTGGGCGACGCCACGCCCATATTCAATTTTTAAAAAAAGCCTGGGTGCAGCTTCCTTCTGCCATTTCTTCCGTAAAATTTAGTGTTTCTGACGTTTTTTGTTAGTCGGCTAACGCACTTTTAGTGATTTTCTTTATTATCCGATTTCTTCCATTTTTGAACTGTATATGGAAATGCCTGAAGGAAACGACTCTATAGAGTTTGGTTGACATAGCTATAGTAGTTTCCGAGATATGTAAAAAAAACTTAGTAGGGGGCGGGGCCACGCCCACTTTTCCAAAAAAAATACGTCCAACTATGCCCCTCCCTAATGCACTTTATAGGTTTTCGGTTTTCGCCATTTTGTGGGCGTGGCAGTGGGCCGATTTTGCCCGTCTTCGAACTTAACCTTCTTATGGAGCCAAGAAATACGTGTACCATACGTGTTTCATCATGATATCTCAATATTTACTCAAGTTACAGCTTGCACGGACGGACGGACGGACAGACAGACATCCGGATTTCAACTCTACTCGTCACCCTGATCACTTTGGTATATATAACCCTATATCTGACTCTTTTAGTTAGGGGGGTTTGGGGACGGACATACTTTCTGGACCCGGCTCCACCGATACTAAGCAATTTTGTTTTTATTGGTTCACATCAGATTCCGCCATTTTGTAGATGGCCAATCAAAATGTTCTTTTGTGAACATTATTCTTGCAGCCATATGTTTCTTCGTTAAAAGAGTTACTTTCGGGAAACTTTTCATTTTCAAATTGCTTTCAAATAGTCTCCAACGTCTTCTAAGGGTAGTAAACGACCATTTAATTTTTTTTTATAATTTTTGGTTCTGCCTTGTTTCTTAACTTTATTATGAATTCTCATTTTTCAATAGAACAATTTCTTCCTCTACCTACTAAAAATGAAAGATAAATGGCTTTTCATAAAAATTTCATCAGAAAATTTGTAAGTCAGTTAAATAGATTTGTTTACCACAATTATATAATAATTTTTTAATTTATTGTCCCCTAACGACAAGCACTACTATTTTAATGAACAACTTGCTTTTTTTGAAAATTTAAAAAAAAAAAAAAAACAAAAAAAAATGCGTCATCGAAAAGGCAGTGGAAGCAAATGTTACAGAATTTTTACATTCCTACTATAATTTAAAATGTCTATACTACCAAAATAATCACTCTTGTTGGCTTGGCAAGTTAGATAATGTTAGGAAAGATCTTTAAATATGTTTGATTTGTGTCTATCATCAAACATTGACCTCAAAAAAGAATTTGTCATTCCTTACCACTGGTGGGGGGAAATGAGAAGTCTTATATCGAGGGAAAATACATATATTCATTCTAATTTTATTTTGATGTTTTCATTGCTTATATACAAATTTTAAAACTATCTTAAATAACTAAATATATGTGTGTGTATATACATATGTATATTAATATATAAACAGATATTTATGTATGTATATTTAGTAGAATTTCGGCTTTGCTGATAAGTAAGCATGTTCAATGATATTTGAACAAAATATAAGATGCTCTTACACTACTATTTTCATGAACACAACTGTACGTATGTGAGTATGCATGTTTTTTGTATTACCGCGGTTTTTGCCACCACACTTTTTTTTCTTTTTTTTTCTTTCTTAGATTTTAGATTTATTTAAAATCCAATAGTGCCTTTCTTTTAGGCTCGAAGAACCATATTTAAGTGTTTACACACTAGTTGATTTTTTCAATAATTTACTCACAACCATTTTATTAACAAAAAAATACAAATGTAATTTATTTAATTGATTCATAAAATATATAAAGTTTAATATAAATAAATGACCGAGACGAATCGAAAGGACGGTGTTCGGATTCAGCCAGGTAAGAATGTAGCCGGGTGGTTGCTGGTGGATCGATGACTTGACGTAGCGCTGACGACTGGAATGAACGTAGGGCACAGAATCGGTGAATAATCGGAATGTATGTTGGCGCGGCGTCTTTCGTCTTTCTAATGCATCCGCGGCAAACTTTAAGTATTTAAATAAAATAAATTCAATAATTCGTTTTTATAAATTTAATTCACATGATACTATATACTGCAAAAACAATATATAACTTTTTGTTCATTTCTATTTATTTACATAATAACAACTGTCAAAACAAATGCCTGTTTTCGTTATACATTTTTGAAATCTTGTAAATTTATTAGGGATAATTTTGGTAAGGAAATATTACCAAAATAGTGTCCGTGTCCGGTTAATGGAACGTACTTACTTATGTCCGGTTATCCTTGGATGAATTACTTTTGTGTGAAATAATAATGAAAACGTTGTGCTCATGAAATTTGTCCACTAGTGGGAGCCGGACGGCTACCGTCCGTAATAGGGAATTTCACTGTACTTAATAACGAGTAATAAGTGTTAAGTTGTTTGAGAAAATAAGTGTATAGCCATTAAACTAGGACTTTTGGTTAACAATCCAGTGATCGAACTCAAGAATGAGTTGCAAGTTACGATTTATCGAAAAACCGATTACACTACGATATTGCTCTGCAGTTACAAATGACAATTAAGATTTTCTTATTTTAATATGTCACTATTGATTGATTCATATTTTTACGATAAAAATTGTTTTAACAACCCTGTATATGTTTCGGGGTTTTAAATATCAGTTTATTGGCAACAATGTCATTTGTTTTGTGTCAAAAAGTCGAAGTTCGTACTACTTCGATTAATTTCTTTCATATAAAATTGAATTTGGTTCGTTGTTACAAAGTAATAAATGAAAGTGGAACATTTATCCATAAAGAGTTATGTGAATAAGAGACTAACAGTAAATGGTTTTGAATAATTACTGAATGTGTTTTCTGTGTCCAAGTTGAATCATCGGGGTTGGGCAAACCAACTAATGTCCAATTGCTCCGTCTACGAGTATTTGTGTGGATATGAATGATATTTTATGTACCTAGGATTTAAAACTGACAAGAGTTTTACAGAGCTTGTGTATTGTATCTGTTTGGCAGTGAAAAAAATTAAATAATATTTGTGATCAATAGTTTTCAGGTCAGTTAACGTACAATTCATTGTGATTATGTCCGAAGTGGTTTTCTCAGTGGAATCGCTATCAAGTGATTAATATACGATAGGAACATTTAGTATACGGGACTACGTCCTGTATTCTTAAGGGTGAGATACGACAAATCTAAGAAAAAACGGCACAAAAAAGGAGTAATAAATATTGCAGAAATGTCTGCGAACTTGTTAGAAAATTTTGCAGCGCTTCCTGCTGATGTACGAGAAAAGTTGGCTGAGTTAGATTTGGAATTATCTGAAGGTTTGTTGATTATATTATTTCCTTCGTATAAAATTCTATATTACTTATAATCCTGCACGTATATGCCCTAACAGAAGTTGCATTCGAGTGAACTTTTGTCTACTGGATGTAATAGGCGTACCATGTTAATCAAGTCTCCTATTATGTATACATATCGGTTTTAATACATACCTATATGTTTTTGTAATCTAGTACTTGTTCATGTATATATATGTATATGCATATACGAGATTAAATAAGCCAATTTATTAATTTTTTTTATGCTTCGTCATTAGAACCGGCGTCTTAGCATTCGTTTTAACTACATATGTAAATAAAGGCACATATGCCTGTACGTGCATATAATTTGTAACTTTTTATTTGCGTTGATTTATAAATGCTTACTCTTTTTCAGGCGACATAACACAAAAGGGATATGAAAAGAAGCGAGCAAAGTTGCTGCAACCGTTTTTAATACCAACAAATGAAGGTGACTCTTTTTCTCACAAATTAATAATGATAGCTTAAAATATTAAATTATCTGAATGGAAGATATTTGTTTTTTTTTTCTTTGTTCTTTTTTTTTCTTGTTTCATGAGTCACTTTTACATAGCATATTGAGAACTCACTGACTATGACTATTTTTTTTACTAATGATTAAAGAGAAAATCAGGAAAAAAAAACATAATTGAAAGATTTTGTTTTGATAGGAAACAAAATTTCCGCACAATCAGCTGATTTTTGTTGTTTTTGTGTTTAATATATTGTGGCCATAAATAAATACATATAGTAGCTATGTCATACATAATATTTATATACATAAATATTTATTTAAGATATATTAAAATTGGCATTATGTTTGCAACACACAGAAGACTATACCCTATATAATATTTCCATATGAGATATGAATATATGATGAGATCTGAAACTTTGCACACCTCGTTTTCTCTCCCAAAATGCTTATCATTTGTCCGAACCGCTTTAGCGTATAGCTATCATGAAAAAGAACGATCAAAATCATGCCTAGATAGATATAGAAAAATCCTTTATTTTGGCTCAAATTATCATCCAAGACCTTAAGACAGCTATAGCACATAGCTACCATAAAAATTGACCGATAAATGTCGTCGTATTTTAATATATATAAATTGCTTAGAACGGCTATTAAGAAATAAATGTAATTTAAAAATATTTCTTTTCGAGGAAACAATATTATCGCATTTTATTGTTATTATTTTTACTCTAAATATATAATGCGAATAAATAAATATAATAAGTTTGTCATTATTTGATTCAAAACCCCACAAAAAAGCTAATGATTTATAAATTCTTTTATGTATACCTATGTACACATATGTATGTACGTATAATTTCAAAAAAGAGAACATCAACATAAGCAATATGCTAGACAGAATTAAATATGTAAATATTAAATTGTTTATATAAACACATTAAAAAATATATTTATTATAAAACAAATTATTAACACACTAAAAAATCTTTTGCTACTTTTTGCTTTTCGTTTGTTTCATAAAACAGGAAATGAGGTCTTGAAAGATGTGGATAAGTGTGACAAACCCATGCCTCCTTACTATAATATTAAAACGCCGCAATCGCAAAATCAAAAGACTGTGAAAGATGGAGCCTTAGTATCAAGTGAGGGATACAGTTATGTAACTGAAGTTCCCTCTCTACCATCATCTCATCAAAGACATTCCAATGCGTCTAAAAAGTCAGAAGGCAGCCATCATTCGATGGGCAGTAGTGGAGGTGGAGGCATTGGTAGTGGCCACATAGAGAGATCCGAGTCAAGCCATCTACATAGTAGGCAACGACGTACACAGCGAAAGATTACACACAATGAGAAACGTTATCATTCCGGTAAGTTAACATTAATCTATTTTATTGAGGCAAAAACAAAGCTGTTATACTTGTCGAAAACGTACTTTTAGAAGTGCGACACGAGGCTGTGCAACAAGCTCTTGCAGCACTGAAAACACGACCAAAGCCTAGTCTGCCAATGCCATCGAAGAGAAGTTCTGTGCTCAATCGAAGTCCGGACCGCAATAATGATGACATTGGTGAGCGGGTGCATTTTTCTCGGGACAATATAACTATAAAAATTTACAAAACTTACATTTAATTTAATGCATGATATTTAGATTCGTCAACTGATGAAGAATCCATTCCTGAGGAAACAATTTCTCCCGACAAGGAGTACAATTATCCGCGTGATCACGTTAGCAATATTATGGAGCCAATTATAAAACCACCCATTCGAGACTCATCAATGGCTGGCGCACAAAATAAGCAGAAATACCCCGAACGGCGACCACCACAGAATTTGCCACCATTGGTAAATGAATTAATATTTTGAAAACCTAAAATAATTTTGTTATCATTTACACAGCCAACTTTAGATACAACCAGCACGGAGTCGCCACCAAAAGCTTATATGAAGGAAAATACTGATTTCAGTGATAGCAAAGATAAGCACAAGCCATGTAATTTTAAATATTTTACTATAAATATGATAATTTTATTTTTGGCTCAAACAATTAACTTTTGTTATTACAGATGCTGCACCAGATATTACACAATTCAATAATACTCGCCATGCCGCAGATCGTGTGACGCGCTATGTGAATGTCTCACAAACCGATCTTGGCGAATCGGATACGAATGGCCGTTGGAAAGTATCAGCCAAAATTCAGCAACTGCTCAATACACTAAAACGTCCTAAGCGACGACCATTACCCGAATTTTACGAAGACAACGATATCGAACTCGAAATCGCCGCTAATCCCAAAGATCCAAATGCGCCGAAACCCGAAGGTAGCATTATGACCGCTGTACAAGGTGAACAATTGGCCGTCGCCGCGGGGCTGCCACGTTCGTTAGAGGCGGCACTACAGCGTTATGGCGCAAACTCATTTAAATCGCCAATGGCGACGGTACTAGATCCGAATGGAAAAATCACCACTACTTTAACATATGGAAAATTATTGTCACGCGCACAAAAAATTGCATATGCATTATCAACGAAAATCTTCAGTAAGGGGCCAGAACAGATTACCCTTAAGCCCGGCGATCGCGTAGCTTTGGTTTACCCAAACAACGACCCATTGAGGTTAACAAACTATTATAATTTTAGGAAATTTTGTTGTAATATTTTCAAATTTACAGTTTCATTACTGCTTGGTATGGCTGCATGTTTCGCGGTCTTGTACCATTGCCAATCGAGTTGCCGCTCTCCAGTTCTGATACACCGCCACAACAGGTCGGTTTTCTGCTTAGTTCATGTGGCATTACGGTGGCGTTAACTTCTGAGGCGTGCCTGAAAGGTTTGCCAAAATCCGCCACCGGTGAGATAGCGAAGTTGAAGGGCTGGCCACGCCTACAGTGGTTTGTAACTGAACATCTGCCAAAGCCACCAAAAGACTTCAATGTTGGAAACATACGTATTGAGGACTCGGCCACAGCATACATTGAGTATACAACCGATAAAGAGGGCAGTGTAATGGGTATGTATAAATACAAATAGTTGAGAGATAAATTGTTATTATAGTGTATATATCGCGTCCACCGAATGCAAACGTGAAATATAAAGCGGTAAAATATTTATTTTACTTTAAGGTGTCACAGTTACACGCTTGGCTATGATGAACCATTGTCGCGCGCTCACCATGGCTTGCCATTACACCGAAGGTGAAACCATAGTTTGTGTGTTGGATTTTAAGCGCGAAGTTGGTTTATGGCACGCTGTACTCACCTCAGTGTTGAATGGGATGCATGTTCTATTCATACCTTATGCTTTGATGAAATTGCGCCCCTCATCATGGATGCAACTTATCACGAAACATCGCGCTTCCTGTTGTTTGGTGAAGAGTCGTGACTTGCATTGGGGTCTATTAGCTACAAAAGACCATAAAGACATATCTTTGTCATCGCTGCGTATGCTGCTTGTTGCTGATGGCGCTAATCCATGGTCGCTTTCGTCATGTGATCAATTCTTAAATGTGTTCCAGTCGAAAGGTTTGCGTTCGGATGCGATTTGTCCATGTGCCAGTAGTTCAGAAGTATTCACAGTATCTCTGCGTCGTCCTGGACGCTCTTCGACCGGTTTTAGTCAATCAGCAACTGGACGTGGTGTATTATCAATGGCAGCTTTATCGCACGGTGTGGTGCGTGTGGATAGTGAAGACTCACTAACGTCGCTGACACTGCAAGATTGCGGCCAAGTTATGCCCGCTGCACAAATGGTGGTCGTGCGTTCGGAAGGACTACCAGTGTTATGTAAAACCGATCAAGTTGGTGAAATTTGTGTTACCAGTGGTTCCACGGGTATCGCCTATTTCGGTTTAGATGGTCTAACCAACACAACATTCAAAGTGCAGCCATTACTCGATGACCCGGATACAACAAAAGATGAATCAGCATTTAAACCGATCACAGATGACTATTATGTGCGTTCGGGTCTACTAGGTTTCCTCGGACCGGGCGGTTTGGTGTTCGTGTGCGGTTCACGCGACGGTTTAATGACTGTAACGGGACGAAAGCATAATGCAGACGATATTATCGCTACAGTATTAGCTGTGGAACCTATGCGTTTCATATATCGCGGTCGCATTGCCGTTTTCAGTATTAAAGTGTTGAGAGATGAACGTGTTTGTGTTATCGCCGAACAGCGTCCAGATTGTTCCGAAGAGGAAAGTTTCCAGTGGATGTCACGTGTTTTACAAGCTGTCGATTCCATACATCAAGTGGGCATATATTGTTTAGCGCTCGTGCCACCAAATCATTTGCCGAAAACTCCATTGGGCGGCATTCATTTATGCGAGGCGCGTCGTCGCTTCCTAGAGGGTTCATTGCATCCAGCTAATGTGCTAATGTGTCCACACACATGTGTTACTAATCTACCAAAACCGCGTGAAATACATCAAGGTGAGTTTTTGCTGGTGCGAGCACAAAACCTCTTTTTTATAGGAAATCAGTACAATTCAAAAAGTAAATTGCAAACTTACACTTACACAAACAAAATGTTTCACATACTAAATCATTTGCCAAAAACTGATTTGTGCACAAAACATTATAGTAATTTGTTCATATTGGTCTTTGATAAGTCTTTATAGTTGTTGATCTGCCAGAAAAGTAGCAAAAACTGCGAAGTACTTTTATGTTTTGGAATTTCTAAGAAACTGTTAATTATTATAATATACTTTGATCAGGGTATATTAAGTTTGTCACAAAGCTTGTAATACTCAGAATGAATTTTGTCCATTTCATTTCCTTCAAAGTAATCCCTTCCCGCTGCAATGCACTTATGCCAACGAATTTTCCAGTCATCATAGCACTTGGAAAAATTCTCCGTCGTGGTGGCCATCAGAGCCTTCTTCGATTCAACTTTTATATCCTCAATTGAGTCAAAACGGTGTCCTCAGAGTGGTCATGTGAATTTGCTGAATAGGCAAAAGTTACACGAAGGTAAATCAGGCGAATGCGGTGCTTGCGGCACGATATTAGTTGAAAATATGGAAATATGGCGAAATGATCACGAATAACAACAGGTGCATTATCGCACTACTTTGTTCAATAAATTCAGATATAGTAAGAATCGAAGAATTCACTTTTAGATCCTCACCAAACGACTCGTATCTCAAATACTAATGAATATTTTGACGTGAAATTTAGCATTGATGCCACTAAGAGTACTACTAACTTACAGAAAAAAAATTTACCGATTCGAAAAACCCGCGAAGTTATAAATTAAACATTTATTTTGATCACAGTATTATATGTATACTAAATGTTCAGCGTGACAGCTGAGTCGATTTAGATTTAGCCATGTCCGTCTGACTGTCCTCCCCATTTGTCGGAACCGCCGATATCGGACTACTATATAATATAAACTGGACGATGAAAATCAAGTAATTTTTTTTATTTTGGCACAAGTAATATGCAACTAAACAAAGTCACAAACATACACAAATATATACAAACATATCAACTGTGGTGAAAGTTACACGTAATACATTATTTTCAACTTCTGTATGTGTATATAATATATATATATAATTTTTTTGTATGTCGATGTAGTAATAAAAAGATATTTTCATTATTTATATGTTAATTTGAGACCTTATGCCTACTTTTTTAAATAAAAAATTAAGCAAACGAAAGCCTTCTTGGAAAATTGTTTTCAACGACAAAAACTAAGGGTGTTACATTCCTTGAAATGAATTTAGATCATTTTGAAAATTTCAGCAGTAGAAAATACTTTTGAAACCGTATTTAAATATAGAATATTTAAATTTACATACATAATATTTTTTATAATTTCCGAAAGTCCTATACTTTATATTTTTATACTCTTGCAACCAGTTACTACAGAGTATTATAATTTTGTTCAGCTAACGGTTGTACGTATCACCTAAAACTCATGGAGATTAATATATGTACATACTATATATAAATGATCAGGATGACGAGAAAAGTTGAAATACGGGTCTGTCTGTCCGTCCGTCCGTGCAAACTGTAATTGGAGTAAAACTTGAGATATCTTGATGAAACTTGGTGTGCAGGTTCCTTTGTTCAAAAAAAAATTCGAGTTCGTAGATGGGCGTAATCGGATCACTGCCACGCCCACAAATCGCCATCAACCGAAAACATATAAAGTGCCATAACTAAACACTAAATTAAAATACAAAGCTGTAATTTGGTACCGAGGGTCGCAGTAGCAATGGGTACCTGAGTTAAATATTTTGAAAAAGTGTGCGTGCACGCCCTCTAATATGTTCAATGTACAGATCTCCTAAACCACTAAAGCTACACCACGCCCACTTTTTGATGAAATCCCATATCTCGGGACCCGACCAACCGATTTCGACTAAATTTAATACGTATCATTTTTCTAACATTCCTATATTACAGTGTGAAACGCTCATATAACGAAATTTAAAATTACATTTGATCCTTTTACTTTCCAGAACACAAATCAAGAAGTATTAATATAACGGAATACAATTGTGCAGTAATAATTCCCTTAAAGTAGGGCACCTTTTGACCAAAAATTGTCCAAATCCAACCAAAACTGTTCATAATAGTAGGTACCGAATATGTGAATCCCAGTATCTATAGTTGACTTTTGACATCAAATATAGATCAATGTATGAGATATATGTATAATTAAAATTCAGGGATAATCCTTCTCTGACAATTGTATGTTTGTATGCCAAAAATTGGTCGAATCCGGCCAATACTTCTCCTAGCCCCCATATACCTAATATATCAGCAAATGTTTGAGTTATCTCAATGAAATTAGGAGAGCGTGTTTTTATCATGACAGTGTATCTTTGTGCGAAAACTTGACCTAGCCCCTTTATAACCATTACCAGGATTTCCGAACATCCTGCTGACTTTGGTCCGTATGATTGATACCTTAACGATAATTGTTAATGGTTAATATCGGGTCGATACTTACCCAACTCCCATATACTACATATTTAGTGTTGAGTTGTTTAGTCGAAGAGACCGAACCCATGTCGTCGTCTTTCTCGGACTCCGACATAATACATATAATGAATTTAGTTTTTCTAACAATCTGCCGAATTTGTCGGCCAGTGTATGAGTTATATAGAGTATATGTATATACATATGAAACTTCTTAGATTCCAATCCTCTGGTTAACGTTTTACATCTTAAGGTAATTCCATGGCTTTAATTCTTGCAAGTTGCAAGAATATGAAATGTTCGGTTGAACCCGAACTTAGCCCTTCCTTACTTGTTAGAATTCGATTTTTGTTTTGAACTTTTTTGTTTGTATTTATTTATTTCGGATTTATTTTGCGTTGAAGTGTCAATTCCACTAGATCCCCGTTTCGCGGGGTTTTCGTTTTTACGAACTTACTTTCTTATTATTCCTTAAAATTTTCAAACTTTTTAATTTCTTAAACATGTTTTCCATTTCAAATATATAATTGCCTTATTTTCCTTGTTTCCTTTGAAACAAAAAAGTATTTGGGGAAACTTAAATATATTTTTTGCAAAACCTTGCTTTTATAATTCAATAAATTTTAACTAATTTTCGTGCGTTATGAAAATTTAAATTTTGTTGCAAACTTTACATGTTAAATATAGGCTTACAAAATAACCAAGCAATACATTGATTATGTACAGTCGTGGCTACTCAAAACATACCAGTATACTTTCTTAAATTTTTTTAGGTCTTTTTGGTTCGTTCGGGATTTTTTTCAATTTAGTTTTTTGTTAAGTTTTTAGTAAGCAGAAATAAACTAAATTATATTATCTAATTATAATTATAGTATTTAATTTATACGTTTAATGAGTAAAACACAAACTAGCTTTTCTGTGCTTATACAAAAGCTCCCGATTTTATTTTTTTATTATTGCTCGGGGTGTTGTTACCGCGGCTAAACTTCAATTATAAAAAAAGAAAATAAAACATTAAGTAAAATTACATTGTAAATGAAATTAAATTAAAAAAAGAACAAATATTATTTTTTCATCGCATGTCAGTCTCTTACATTTCGAGCTCATTTTGTAAAGCTCACTAACTTTCAAATAATTTTTCTATAGCTAAATGTGTTTTGTTTTTAATTTTTAATAGGTTTGATAAATGTCATTAACTTATTTCTAAATAAAAAATGTTAAATATGTACAACACTTGACAATTTTGAGTGGTAAGTTTTGCGTGGCCACGAGTGTATAAATGCACATGTGTATGTTATACTTACACTAAAGTTTTCTATATATTTGTGTCTTCTAAATTGTTTGCGTCATTTATTTTATGACTTGGTTGCCGCAATTAATCGAAGGGTTCACCTACTATGTTACTATACATATATTCTTATCAGTTCAATGATTTCAATAATTTTACTGTGTATGTTAAAGAAAGAAAAGTTGAAAAACATAATCGTCTTAACAACGCTTTTATTATTATTATAAAAAATGTAATTATTTTTCTTTTCTTCATTATGCTGCCTCTTTTCGAAACCATTACTTTGATGCAACCATAATCAACATTGTACACACTTGAAAACATAACCAACCACCAAACTACACTTCTACTACTACTACCATTACCACTACCACTACTGCTATTGCTATGATTAACATGAAAAAATATATGTTTATGTAAAAAAAAATGATTCAATAATATACTGATATACTGCAATGGTACTATGTAACTTATTTATCATGCATATATGTATGTATATAACGAATTGGTTGAAATGAATGAAATTGTTACAATTTAAATCCAATTAAAAAAATGTACTAACATCAAAAAGGTGTACAAACTGCAACTGCAAAAATAAGCTCATCTGGATGTGGTATTACAGACACGTCTGTTGGGCCAGCCTCAGTGATGGTTGGAAATTTAGTGCAGGGCAACCGTTTAGCCATCGCGCAAGGACGGGACATCGGCTTATCTGAGGAGAATGAACGTAAGGTAAATCTCTTCAAAAGTGTGAAATAAAAAAATCGTTTTATTAAAAGCTCGCTTACTAAAACACTTTACTTTCAGCATCAATTAATAACTGGCGTGTTGCGTTGGCGTGCAAATACCTCACCGGATCATATCATTTTTACGTTATTGAATTCGAAAGGTAACCCTAACTTAGATAATATATGTTTATAATAATGCTTTTTTTATTCAAAACATGTTTTTGAAAACCTTAATGCCTAACAATTGGCAACTTTCCAGTTAATCCGGTTAGTGAATTAGTCGAACACCAAGAGCTCTATTGCAAACACAATTGTATATAAAATTCTTCTGAAATTCCTTTGAATTAATAGGTTAGGAAGGTTAGGAAGTGTTTTTGGTGTATAAATATTCTCGATGATTTAAATTATAAAATATTAAATAAATTTTAAAGTATTTAGCTACATATTTACATGGTACCCATTTTGATTTGATATAGTAATATGTATAAAAAGGTATTTATTTCTTTTAAAGGTGCTATTGCGAAAACTTTGACATGCTCCGAATTGCATAAAAGAGCTGAGAAAATAGCAGCTCTTTTGCAAGAACGAGGACGTATTGAACCTGGTGATCATGTTGGTAAGTTTTGAAGTAGAATTATTAACTATATTTTGTTCATTAATTTGTTTCTAAAATATCAAAATACAGAGCATAATATATTGCATCCTTTTGTGTGGACCATGCTAACATAATTTCAACAATTTTTTTATACTCTTGCAACTAGTTGCTACTGAGTATTATAGTTTTGTTCATCTAACAGTTGTACGTATCAAGTAAAACTAATCGAGATAGATATAGGGTTATATATAGTATATAATATATAAATGATCAGGGTGACGAGAAAAGTTGAAATCGGATTGACTGTCTGCCTGTCCGTCCGTCCGTTCAAGCTGTAACTTGAGTAAAGATTGAGAAATCTCGATGAAACTTGGTACACAAATTCCCTAGTACAAAAAAAATCGAGTTCACAGATGGGCGTAATCGGTCCACTGCCACACCCACAAATCGCCATTAACCGAATACCTATAAAGTGCCATAACCAAGCCTTAAATTAAGATATAAAGCTGTAATTTGGATTTACAGAGGATCGCAGTGGCCAGGGGCACGTGTGGGCAAAAAAATTTCAAAAAGTGTGCGTGGTCAAGCTCTCTAATAAGTATAATGAGTAATGTATACAGCTATGGACAGAGATTTGCGAACTTTCTTAATGTGAAATATGATACTTAATAATGTTATATTTAAAGAAAGTAGAATCGTTATAATGTAAAAAAACTATTTATTACCTCACTAAAAACTAAAGTAGTCCAAAATTTCTTAGTTTTCTATAATAAAAATACGTTTTGTTCAGTTTACATTATTAAGTGAAAATTGGCTTGGACAAGTATTTAGCGCACTTTAAAAGATTAGTAAGGAAAAATAAATATTAACGCGTGGCGTGAAATTTCTCTGATATATCTAACTTGATTAATACTTAGTGGAATAACCGTTATTCGTTATCACCGCTTCACATCTGCGTGGCAAGCTCTCTAATAACCTTTGGCATCTGTCCAAAGGAATAGAGTTCCACGCTTCGTGTACTCCTGCCCAAAGCTCGTCGCAATTTTTAAATTTTCTTTGCCCAACTTTTTCTTTGACATCATTCCACAAGTTCTCGATCGGGTTTAGATCAGGACTTTGCGCTGGCCAATCGAGAAGTGGAAATTTTTCTTGCGCAAGCCAGTTTTTTACTACATTTGCTGTATGCTTGGGATCATTGTCGTGCATAAAGATCCAGTTTACAGGCATAATATCATAGGAATATGGTTCCATTGTATTTCTCAGTATATTAAGGTATGCAAATTTATCCATATTCCCTTCTATGAAATGAGCTAGCGTGTTTTACTCATATCAGTGTATCTTTGTGCCTAAAATAGATAAATTATATAATATTATATAAGTAAATCAGGATTTTCGAACATCCGGCTGACTTTACTCTATATGATTGGTTTTACACCTTATAATTTTTAATTCTTGCAAGTTGCAAGAGTATAAACTTTCGGTTGCACCCGAACTTAGCCCTTCCATACTTGTTTTGAATTGATATTGGTTTTCTAATGTTTAAACTAAGATAATTGTAATATTTTTTTTTTTAATTTCTGGAAATCTTTTCCAAAAAAATTGTTTCTAATTTTATAAATACTCCGCTATCATTTATTCAACTATTTGTAAGACTGAACTTTTTTAATTAGTGGCCAATCAATTTTAAAATCTTGAAGATTTCTCAAATGTGTTCAAGAAATTGCAATGCATTTTAATAACCTATCTTACCGAGTAAGAATATCCATAATTCTTTCCATTCTAAACACATATGTATGTATATAGTTAGTTTTTTTCATTAACCACATTGAAGTTCGCAACATAAATAAAAATTCCTCTATTGAAACTCCTTTTTGTGTCTCAACTTCAAAAGGATCCCACCGTAGTTTCAAATCAGTAGGTATTATTATTAGAAATAAATATCCCCATATTTATATTTATTTTGATATATTTACATAGTTAAATTTATAGAGCAAATTAACCTCACATTTATTCTTTCTCCAAATTAAGCTTTAATATTTCCACCCGGCTTGGATTTATTGTGCGCCTTCTATGGGTGTCTCTATTTGGCTGCTATTCCAATCACTATTCGACCACCACATCCACAAAATCTTATAACCACCCTACCAACTGTACGCATGATTGTTGATGTGTCGAAGAGTGTTATTGTGCTGTCTATACAACCGATAATAAAATTACTGAAGTCGCGCGAAGCAGCTGCCTCCATCGATCCGAAGACCTGGCCACCCATATTGGATATTGACGACAATCCAAAACGGAAATTAATGTCAATTGCTAACGCACCGTTAGACTCGACGGCATACTTGGATTTTAGTGTATCCACTTGTGGACGCTTAAGTGGTGTTAACATCACGCATCGGTAATCAGAATTTATATTGAAATAAAATCTATTTTTTTGTGAAAAACAAACAGTAATGTTATTTACTTTTCCTTTTAGTTCCCTTTCTAGTCTTTGCGCAAGCTTGAAATTAGCCTGCGAACTATATCCTTCTCGTCACGTGGCCCTCTGCCTGGATCCATATTGTGGTCTAGGCTTCGCTATGTGGACCTTAATTGGTGTGTATAGCGGTCATCATTCGATACTCATTGCACCCTACGAAGTTGAAACGAATCCCAGTCTTTGGCTATCCACACTATCGCATTATCGTGTGCGTGACACCTTCTGTTCGTATGGCGTCATCGAGTTATGCACAAAAGCGCTTAGCAATTCCATACCAATGCTCAAGCAACGTAACGTCGACTTGCGTTGTGTGCGCACATGCGTTGTGGTGGCTGAGGAGCGTCCACGGGTACAATTGACACAACAATTTTGTAAACTCTTCCAAGCGCTCGGTTTGAATACGCGCTGTGTATCCACCTCTTTCGGTTGTCGTGTCAATCCAGCAATTTGTGTACAAGGCGCGAGCTCGGCGGAGAGCGCTCAGGTCTATGTGGATTTGCGTGCGCTACGCAATAATCGTGTAGCGCTAGTGGAGCGCGGTGCACCAAACTCGTTGTGTCTCATCGAATCGGGTAAACTATTGCCTGGCGTGAAAGTGATCATAGCCAATCCGGAGACGAAGGGTCACTGTGGGGACTCCCACTTGGGTGAGATTTGGGTGAGTGCATTAAAAACAAGAAATAGTGTTTTAATTTTCAATATAAATACATATTTTGGAATAATTTCCAGGTACAATCACCACACAACGCTAATGGTTACTTCACAATTTATGGCGATGAAACCGACTACAATGATCATTTCAACGCTAAATTAGTGACCGGCGCAACAACCGAAGTCTACGCACGTACTGGCTATTTGGGCTTCTTGCGACGCACCGAATGCTCGCAAGCCGTTTCAATTTTAGACGAAACCACACCCAGTGTGGCCAGCCGCGACAGCGACAATGAATCGATCAATTCGATGAGTCAGTTACACTTGAATTTTTCTTCAATGTCGACGGGACCACAAGCACCCAGCATCAGCGGTGATCCCAGCTCAGTAACTAATCTGAATGATCAGGAGCTACACGATGCTGTTTACGTGGTGGGCGCTTTGGATGAGGTCATTACATTGCGTGGCATGAACTATCATCCCATTGATATAGAGAATTCAGTGTTGAGGTGTCATAAGAAAATCGCAGAGTGGTATGTTTGTATATATTACTTTAGATTTGTATGTATTTATGTCATTATTAAAAAACCTAATTTTTAAAGTGCTGTTTTCACCTGGACCAATTTATTGGTTGTTGTTGTTGAGCTAGATGGCAATGAATCTGAGGCATTGGACTTGGTACCGTTAGTTACTAATACGGTCTTAGAAGAGCACCAATTGATTGTTGGCGTTGTCGTAGTGGTCGATCCAGGTAATTTTTTATAACTATTTGCATAATACCCTGAACAGGGTCTCCAGGATATTTCTTATAATTATATTTATTCTATTATTATATTTTTTTTTTAATTGCTTTCTATAACTCAAAAGCTAACGAATATTTTATTCGAAAATAGGAATATAAAAAATCCGAATTCGAGTAAATTCTTTTTCGAATCGGGTTACAGAATGGGGCCTCAAGGTATATTGAGTTTGTCAGTCCGTCTATTTATATGTTTACACGCAAACTAATACCACAGGGTTTTAGATATCAGTCTGAAAATTTTCACACGTATTTTCATATGCAGCCATACAAACTGAAACAGAAAAAAAAAATAAAATATCTGAACAAACTGTTCAGATCAAACGATTATGGTATACAACTGTCACATCCATGCCAAATGTGTAGAATGCTATAGTTTTGGTGCAACCCAAGTAAATAATTTTGGTTCAATTCTTTCTTATATGCTCTACCCAATTAAATCAACTGAAATAATATCTAATCTTCCTTCATTTCACAGGTGTTGTGCCCATCAATAGTCGCGGCGAAAAACAACGAATGCATTTACGTGATGGTTTTTTGGCTGATCAACTTGATCCCATATATGTTGCATACAATATGTAAATATCCATACCAATAGTTATATAACAAACATACATACATAAATGCATACAATACGTACATACATACATACTATATATGACGATACATGAAAATGAAATTATTTATTATACACTATTACTTTAAGCTTATAAATAAAATTAAAAATAATAATATTAATAAAAAAATATGTTTAAATATTTTATAGTACTCAAATGAGCTGATTTGTCTTTTTATTTATTCATTGCATATTTTGTGTAAAATGCTCAAAACATTTTTGTATTAGTTAAGAAATTTTGCAACTCGTTTTGTTTTGAATAAGACATTCTGCAACTAAAAGATCAGTGTAAGTGTCGATCTCCATTGCTTCAGCAGCATCGATTTCCACTACACCACACCTGTTAATGAGTTAGAGTAACATGTGTTAATAATAAAGTAAATAATTTTAATAAGTTAATAACAGCATGGTATATATAGCAGAAAATTACACGAAACAAATCCGTCCAAGATCTAGAAAAAATAAAAAGGGACAACAAACGTATGGAACCTGTGCGTATAAAAAATATTTAGTTAAGAAAGAATTTTAAGTACCTTAGTACGTTTTTATTAAGGTAGGCTTTTACTAAGGTACATATTCCTTTTTAACTCTAAATCTAACGACATTTTATTTCCAAACAGCTGATGAATACTGAGTTTTATAAACCACGAAGATACTTCAGGGAAATATTTATCTTTATAGATATTTGCTAACTACGTTGAATCGGTATCAATGTAACCTGGAGAAGACACCTTGTACTTATAGCATTCACACAGCTTTGTAAATATATTTTTTAACTTCTACTCTTGAGCCAAAATATGGCCGAGTAATATTTATGTGTATGTAAATTTAAAGATATTTACTGTAGCGAAATTTTTCAAAACTTTCATCCATATAGTTACTATAAAGCCGAAAATTGAGCTTTCAAAAATCACAACGAAACCACAGATTTTCACACTATAGACATCCTAATGGTCGTTTGAGCTTCTTGTAATACTTCTTCACATAGGACGAGATGCAATTTTAGCATCTTCATCTACATTAAAGATTCGCGATAAAAATGTTAAACTAAATTCAGTACCCTATTGTTCAAAAATTCTAGTAGAGAGATAGGACTTCACATTTTATTTCAGTGTTACAAGAATCCTAGGATATTTTATATTTTTTCCTTACAAAATAATCGTAATTTCAAATGGCAAAGCCAAAAAAAAGAAGAAAAAAACAGAAATCAAATTTTCAAAGTTCTTGAAAAAATGTTGTATACTCACAAAAATCAAAAATTTCCTATTACTACATCATATATCTGGCCCTTCCTTCATAATGATTTTATAGTCAAAGATTATGCAATAACTCTTATTTTTTGTCCCTGGGTTTTATTGCTATTATTATTTTACTCACTTGTCATTTTGAAATTTCTGTTCTACCTCCACCAAGTGCCTTGTGGAAAAGTAAAACATCCCTGTTTCAATCAATTCTCCTGACCAATCTTGACGGCGAGGTCTGTGTGTTGGATTGAAATTTAAAGGAACTACAGCTTCGTCTTCTCGGATTAGCCAACGCAATTTATGTGATCTATATATAATTTAAATTATACAATCAGCTGAGTTCGGATAGCATGCCATATATGTATGTACATATATGGTCATATGTGCATAAACGTACCTGGTAACGGCAAAAACGCAATCCTTTGTCATAAATCGATTTAAGGCTTCCTTTATATATTGATTTTTTAGAAATATGGAAGTACATTGGAATAATCCAAATCTATTGATGTTATCGTGCTTTTGTAAAAATTCCTTAACAGATTCCAAGGATGAAGTATTATCTTGTGCATAGATTTTGTCTCTCTTGTGCACCAGTGCACCAACTATTATATAAACGTAAATTATTAAAAAAGGAGTTAACTATTTATTAAGTGATTTTCAGTTATTATATAATATTTAGTATTAAACATTTTTAGCTTACATTTAGTAGCTTCCTCCACTATAGAATCGCTATCCGTCGATACCCAAATATGTTGAAATAAATTTGAGCTATTCAATACATTTATTGTACGTGCTAGTAATGAGATTCCTTCAAGCTCTTTTAGATTTTTATTTAGTATACCTTTGGAGCCACCTCGGGCTAAAACCAAAGCATGTACTTCCTTCTCAGAGCTGTTGAAAATTTGTTTTTAAAAACATACTTATATTGATTTCTTTTCTCACCTTAAACTCAATACATATTCTTGCAGGTATAAAAATAGAAAAAAATGTAAGACCGACATTTCTCTTGTCGAAATTTTAGCGCTTTCAACGGAGAGCTTCGCACTTCTGAATTAGATGGTGAATTAAATTAACGTTAAACGTTATGTTAGCGTAAGCATTATTAATCAACTTGTGTTTGGATCAGCGTACTGATGTACATACATATGTATGTACAATTGTAATGTGTCACGAGGGGTGGAACGAGTTTTTATCACCCGCTAGGTGTTGAGTCCAAATCTCACCGTTGTCATTATTTACAATCTTTATGTAAAACTTAAAAGGCTACTATATTATCTATCAGTCGGAGAGAAGCGTCGTCTAATTCATAGCAAGGGCAATATCTATTTAAATAAATATCTATTTAAAAAAATAATACTTATAGTGGTATTAAAGAAAAATTTTATTAAATTTGAGTAATAAGCTTTTGAGTAATGAGCTTAGTTAGTCAGTCGTGAATTCAATGATAAGAGAGCAGATTGCCATTTGTGTCAGACAAGAAGGTACAATAAGAACCTCCTTAGAAGTGAAGGTCGTTGTGTAGTGAATTCACTAGGTTAGCAATGTGATTGTGCGGTCCATTCACGACGTAGTTTTTGGACGATTTGGTGGCAGGCGTTTGGATCTCAACGTTAAATTAGTAGATATAAACTTTAAACCACTGTGGATCTCATTAAGTCCATTCACAACTTTGTAGAAGAAGGATAGATCAGCAATTTGACGGCGAGATCTGAGAATATTGACTAGAGACTATTTTGAATTTCCTTAAGCATTGAGATTTTTGTACTTTTTCAATAAAATTTATCAGAGTATCTGTATATGGAGACCAAGTGACCGAGCCATATTCTAGTATAGGTTGGTCAAGTAAGTAACAGGCACTAAGCAGCGATCGAGGATCAGCAAAATCTCTGCAGGTTCTCGTAACGCAGCCCGAGATCTTATATCATTTTTCAAAAAATTTTAAGATCATCAGCACAGAGCAGGTAATCTGAATTGAAGTTGGATCCAATATCATTAATAAATATGTTAAACAGTCCAAGATGTGATCTTTGTTGTATTCCTGTTTTCACGTCGTAACTAACAGGTGGCGCAAAAATTACCTTCCGATGTTTTTTGGAAAATGAAAAACTTTTTTAAAAAATGAAAAACTTTGATTCTGCTTGTGGATTATTTTTATTTGGCCTTTTAAATTTTTTTACATCAAGTCGAAAATATGATATGTAAATGGCTGCCGCCACAGTTGATTCTCATTTGAGCCCTTTTTATGGCATTTTCCATCACTTTGGCCAGAGCTTCTGCCGATAGGTCCTCACATTCTTGACGGATATTGTCTTTAAGACCTGCAATAGTCTAAGGTTTGTTGACATAAACCCGCGACTTCAAGAAGCCCCACAAAAAGAAGTCTGGAGCGGTCAAATCAGGCGATCTTGCTGGCCAGTGCAAATCGCCAAAACGGTAGATTAGGCGCCCGGGAAATGCATCCTTCAGCATATCGGTTGTGGCAAGCAGTATAGCGTACCATTGTTCATTTACGTGTATTTCGCATGTGTTTACTACACAAATATCAAAACAGAACTTACATTAGAGATCAATTGCAAAATTTATAGCATCTTCTAATCATCTTCTGACTTTTGGGCCACTCTGTATACCTCTCTATAACTAGATAAATGATCTTGACTTGAAATTTTCTGCCTGTTAAATAGGAACTGATCCTCTTCAAGGCGCTACCATAAATGCCGATCGAATTTAACTTGTTCAGCAAGATGCTGTGATTGACTCTGTTGAATGCTTTACTAAAGTCGGTAGATGGCATAGACATTATGTATATTATTCATTACATTTACTACATCTACATATATATGTATACAATATAAAAAAAAGTCGTGTTAGTTACACTATTTATAACTTATCTTAGAACATACATATTTACGCGGCAAGGGAAGCGGAGACAATCGGCGGCCATTCGTTTATTTTTTCGGCACAGCTTGGATTTTCTATCATCACACATTGTTGTGGCGTTTTGTCGTCGCGTCAATGCTTCGACAGATTGACTCTTGGACAAAACGCCAGTTTCGGCCATTGGTTGACCGTGACAACGGAGATGCGAAAGATGCGTGCGACACTTGTTTTGTACATACATATGTATGTGGCTGGCATTTGCTTTCGCAAACATATAGATAAATAATTTATTTAAAATTATTTTTTATTTAATTTTTCCCGTTTTTTTAAAAAAATTAAAATTTTTACCATTTTTCGGAAAAAAATGGTTTATATAATACAAAATAATCACGCATATGTGACTCAGAGAATGCTTTTTTACATTCTCTGTGTGAGAATGAACAAAGACAAATATTCATTCTAGCATGAATTCAGTCGTTTTACATATATTTCTGCCATTGAACGTGCTTATTTCTGCTAAATAGCTGTTAGCCGTCAAATCGAACATCATACAGAATTCAATTTGCACCTTCTCTATGTTTTTAGTTTCTCTGACTAGACTGCCTGACAGTAGTAATGTGCTAAGCATCTGGCGTTCAGTTGATTCAGTGTCAGAAGGATCTGGACAGGATTGCCCAAAGGGTACCAGTATCTGTCCAGCTTTGGAGACTGCAACACCGAACTGTTTTGGCGTATCAGTCCGTCTGCCTCCAAGACAGAGAAAGAGGGCTAAGACTCTCTCTGGAAGCGGAGAACCTACGGTGGTGGATGATTCCACGTCGGGTGGAAAGGTGGAAGTGGTGGGACCTCCGTTAATGTCCCCACCGCGGCGTAAGGCGCCTACGGGGTCGCCGCGTAACGAGTGCGAAAATGAGGGAGGGAGCGGTAGTTGTGGTGGGAGTGCCAATGTGGCCACCCCTGAGAAAGCGGTTGCGCTTACGGGATCGCCGCGTAATGTGTGCGAAAATGAGGGAGGAAGGGGTAGTGGGAGCGTGGCTGTGAAAGCTCATCCGGCTAGTAAGGTGGGCAAAGGAACGGGCGTCGGGCGTGAGAAAGAGGGCGCTACGGAAGTGGGCACTAGCGTCGCGAGTGCCAATAAAGAGGGTATGCGGGGTGGGGCAGTGAGCCATGTGTTGCGGCTGCAAAAAAAATTACGGGCCAAATGAGTGCATTGGTGTTCGATGCGAAAAACTTCGAGACAGGGACTGCGAAGGGGCTATTAAAGCTTGCTTCAAAATATGAGGCGCTCTGATGACGGTTATTACCGAGAATGCCCATCTTCGAGATCAAATAGACGCCCTTAAGGGAAGTTGTGGGAGGCACTCCTCGACGGTCCCAATGCCTGCGCCTCCAGCAACTGTGCTTAAAGCAATCGCACCGGTGACGCCGAAGCCAGTGGAGACCTGGTCGGCCTGCAACTTCCTCTAAGGAAGTGATGAAGAAGGTGGGTCCCTCACTCGGAGTGAGGGTCCACGAAGTCCGACCAATTAAAGAAGGTGGGGCACTCCCCACTCCCTCTGTTTTAGAGAGGGAAAGTGTGGCGAATAACAAGAAATTCGAGAAGGTGGAGTTGGACGTGACTGTCAACCGGAAGTTGGGTCCTCGGGTTGTGGTCCAGGGGGTCCATACGGAGATCAACCATTAGGAATTCATGGAGGAGCTACTCCGGCTGAGGTCTGACGTAAGGATGGTCAGTCGTCCCTGGAAGGTGACCCCTGCTGGTAGTACCAATGTCGTCCTTGGGGGTACAGACAAGTTGATGTATCCTCTCTTGGAGGCAGGTAGGTGCTACATCAAGTGGTTTTCCTTCTGCGTGCGGTCAAGAAGGCCCCAAAGCTGCCGGTTGCGTCAATGCACCCCATTGCCGGAACTGTGCATTTAAGTGTAGGCCAGTTGGGCAGCTTATGATGTCAGCTGTGTGCCCGTTTTACTGTGGCATTGTTGAGCGCGCCCTCGCCAGGCCCTAATGGGAGTGATCATCCAGCTTTACTGTCAGGGCCCTTATGCCGTTAAGGTCTTCACGGCCGCAATAATTGTGAATGAACCCAACTACGATTGCGTAGTTGTGGATTCTTCACAACTGGGTGCATGTGTCGCGATAGAAGGGGAGTTCGGTATGATGACTGTCGCTAGTTTATACTGTAAATGTAGCGAGCTCCTAGAGCCTTACCTAGGCCTGGATGTGAATGCCTCGTCCTCGATGTGGTTTAGTAAAGTATCTCGACATTCGTCTGGATACCAAAGTCACAGTCGAAGCGAGGCATTAAGCGAATGGGTGGTAACTAATGGTCTCCACATTGTGAATGAGCCGACCGAATGGCATACGATCGATAGGTTCGCTTAGAATGTCGTTAGGGAAAATTTCATAGCCAAGGACATATTTGTTGACTTCAAGGGGGCGTTTGATTACCTAAGCTGGAATCGAGTGGTGCAACGGCTGGAGGAGCTGGGCTGTCCAAAATTTACTCTTTGGCGGAGTTATTTTTTGGACAGAAAGGCCTCTCTGGTCGGCATGAATGGGATTGTGGAGATTGGAGTTGTTCGTGGCTGACCGCAGGGTTCCATCTGTGGTCCATATATTTGGAACCTTATGATGGACACTCTGCTTGGGCAGCTCGAGCCACTCTGTAAATGTTGTGTGTACGCGGACGACCTTCTTCTTATGGTTAAAGGTCGCTCGCGGTCTGACTTAGAGCGGGCGGAAGGAGATCTTTTAGAGATAGTGAATACTTGGGGTGTAGCTGTGGGGGTTGACATATCAGGGAGAAAAAGGTGGTAATGCTGCTTAATGGCAGATTTTCACCGGTTCGTCCACCGATTGTCCGTGTGAATGGGGTCAGCATTAGATATGGGCGCGTGAGTTGTTTAAGCGGCGAACGCGGTTAGCTGGGAATTAGGGTTAGATTTTGTATAAGTGGTGTGTGTATGTGATATGTGTATGGGGTCCAACCCCTCGCCACCAATCCAGAGCCGTATGGAAGCTCAACTGGTAAGGGCTTCGGCTACGAAATCTGACCGAAGACTTAATATTGGTACCACGGGGAGCAGGAGCACTTGGAGTTTACTTCAACCTGCTCATGCGGACTGGAACCTCGGGGAGTATCGTGGTGGTTGTGGTTAAAACCCAAAAGCGGACCCCCCTTTTGATGACGACCATGGCAAACGAAATAAGGACTACGATTTAAGGGCATGCACCTGGAATGTCCGGTCCCTTAATTGGGAAGGTGCCGCTGCCCAGCTGGTTGATGTCCTCGTGAAAATAAAGGCTGACATCACAGCCGTTCAAGAAATGCGATGGACGGGACAAGGACAAAGACGAGTAGGTCCTTGTAGCATTTACTACAGTGGCCATATAAAGGAGCGCAAGTTTGGTGTGGTATTCGTGGTGGGAGAGAGACTCCGTCGCCGAGTACTGTCATTCACTCCGGTGAATGAACGTCTAGCTACAATCCGCATCAAAGCGAGGTTCTCCAACATATCACTGATTTGCGCCCACGCCCCGACGGAAGAGAAGGACGATGTGACCAAAGATGCCTTTTATGAGTGCTTGGAGCGCACTTATGAGAGCTGGCGATTTTAACGCCAGGGTGGGCATAGAAGGTATCTTTGGCACTACGGTCGGTAAATTCAGCCAACAAACACAAGGAAAGTTCGACGTCGAGAAGCTGTAATCGCAACAGATAGCCGAACGATTTTCTACTCGGCTTGCACTCCTGCTCTCTGAGAGCACTCGTCAACAACTCGGTATAAGGGAACTCTGGGGCGGCATTTCAAATTCCTTACGTACAGCTGCAACCGAAACCATTGGTTTTCGGAAAACGCAAAAGAACAGCTGGTACGACGAGGAGTGCCGTGTTGCAGCGGAGAGAAAACAGGCTGCCTACCTCGCAACGTTACGATCGACCACAACACTCTCGGGATGGGATAGATACCGAGAGTTGAAGGGGGAAGCGAGACGCATTTGCAGCCAGAAAAAGAACGAGGCCGGAAATGCGTGAGTACGAAGCTGGCCGACAGGGGTAATGCTCGAAAATTCTACGAAAAAATGCGTCGGCTTACAGAAGGTTTCAAGACCAGAGCATACTCTTGTAGAACCTCCAAAGGTGATCTAGTCACCGATGCCCAGAGCATACTTAGATTATGGAGGGAACACTTCTCCACCCTGCTGAATGGCAGTGAACGCACAACACCAGGAGAAGGAGAACCCGATTCCCCAAACGATGACGATGGAGCAGACGTTCCATCACCCGACCATGAAGAAGTTCGAATAGCAATTGCCAGCCTGAAGAACAACAAAGCGGCAGGGGCCGACGGATTGCCGGCCGAGCTATTCAAACACGGCGGCGAAGAACT